>NC_079440.1:17940099-18205099 GCF_903798145.1 Danio aesculapii | reverse complement strand
GAACACAAGATCGCTGAAAAACGCATATTGAGAAACAGCCACTAATTAGCTGCTTATTCATAGCTAGTAAGATAAAAGAGTTTAGGTTTTGGGTATTTTAGATTAGGATGTAGAATAAAATCATATTGTATAACTACAAAAAGAAAACTATTAATATCTAAATAGGCAGGTAATAAGCCAATAGTTAATAGTATGAATTGCGACTTTAACTAAAGTGTTATAAATCCTTACTTATTTAAATCTAATTCATATAGATGTGTTTGAACGTTTATTTTAATCTAATTCTGGATATGGATAGGGTTAGTTTTTGTGTTTACACTTTAACAATAAGGTTGTATTAGTTAAAGCCAGTTAATGCGTTAGTTAACATGAAATAACAATATCTGTTAATCTATTAAACTTCATCCAGTTTTGTGACCTAATCTAAAGTGAGGACTATTTATGCGTTATAAATCCCGAGCAAATGACAATTAAAGGGTTAGTATCAAATGAACAATAAATGTTTGCTTATCTAAAAAGTAAAATTACTGTAAATTTTAAACATTGCTGAATAACAGATGTGTCAACATATAACATACAATTGAATAAAACAACAATATAATCATTTAACAATGATACAACACTTGAATGTTATTTAGCATTATTAATACGATATATGCTATTGATAGTTTTATTTTTGTTCATTTTAAGTTAATTTTCATTTGATACAGTTTTATTTGTGTATCTTCAGATGAATAAAAATGAAGTCGTTTATGTTCTTTTTTCCTGTTTAGAATATAACCGAGCCTTTAATTGTCATTTATAAGGGATTTATAAAGCATAAATAGTCCTCACTTTAGATTAGGTCACAAAACTGGATGAAGTTGAGTTAATAAAGCTTTTATTAACATACAAATTAACTATTAGTATATGCCTGAATATATAAATGTTACCTTGAATAGTTTATTAATAATTTACTAACTCATTCTGAATAAACTAACAACCAGCAACTTCTCTCAAATAACTGTTTTTTAAACTGTAAATAACTGTAAATGATGCAATACTTAATTTAGTAATGAAAAAATGATAATTAAAGTATGAAAATACAATCATTAAGCACATTATATATGTGCTTGTAAGTCAAGAATACAGCATTTGTATCTGCAGTTATAAACTGCTTACTAACATCTGTTAATGTTAATGAGTTAACTATTTGCTAATGCTTAATAAATGATTTATAGTGTGTAGTTATTATAAAGTGTTACCTTAGATTCCATTAGTTAATATTAGTTAATATATTTACTAACATGAATAAACGATAAACAATTTACATTTATCACAGTATTTATTTATCTTAGTTAATATTAGTTAATGAAAAAGTCCAACGTTGTTAGTGTTAACTCACGATGCATTAAATTATGTTAACAAGCACAACTGTGGACCACTACACTGTAGTTAAATTACTTAAAGTGAGTAAACCCGTTGCCTTAAAAGCAACAAGTTGATTTTACTTTAAAGAAGTCAGTAAACCCATTGACTTAACTTTTATAAACATGCAAGTAGTTTGTTTACTTAATAATTATAAGGCAGCTTTTTTTTAAGTAGTCAGCTAATAATTTTTTAACACTTTAGTACTATGAGTATTACTGTAAATGCTGTACAAAATTGTTCATCCTTCATGTTATTAAATACATTAACATGAAATATGAAACTTTATTTATAAAGTAACCAGTTATTTAGTACGTTGTTTCCCGTTTCCACAGTGGTTCCTGCGTCCTGATTATGACCTGTTTACTCCATACATAACTCACAGAAAGGCCTTCCCGGAGCAGCCCTTTTATATTCTGCATCCGTCTTTTATCTGGAAACTTTGGGATATCGTGCAGAGCATCACAGAGGAGAACATTCAACCAAACCCCCCTTCCTCCGGATTTATAGGTGAGTCACTTCGTCGATCACATTTGCAAAACAAACCGCTCAATCTATCCTCTTTTTTGATCCTCGCGTGGAGGAAAATTGTTGTGCCACATGTTGCGACCGTAATTTTCGAGAGATTTGCCATGCTGTGCAGTTGACGCACATATCTGACCCTAATTTAAGCAGGATCAAATATTTCACTGCTTCTGCTTTACGTCTTTAGCATCTCTGCTGACTTACAAATGATAATCACGTCTGTTTGTGTGCGCTGTCCCTCTTGAATTAAATTCCGACTGACTGCAGGATGTCTGAGTCTGTGAGTGTGCAAATGTTGAAATTAGTTACTAGGTAACATCACTTTGATAGATGCCCGTTCAGGTGCATGAAATGATTATTTCAATCAGGAAGGGAGCTCGTGTGGAAAAAGCAAACCCCATCAAACAAGTAGAGAATACTTACCTTGCCGTAGGCCAGTGACTGTACTGGCAGGAACAGTGCCCACGGCTGCATAGAGCAACACACACACACACACACACTTTCTTGTTGTGTTCTTTGCAAGTTCATTTCATATTTTAAAGGTGCACTAAAGCTCCGTTCTGATGGCAATGGTGTATATGCACAGAGACTTTTAATTTTCAGTAAGCCAGCTCGAGCACTTCCTGTGAACTGTCATGCCATTATACAATCACAGTGTTTAAGATCTGGATTCCTTAAATTCAATTATCTTCTCTGTGTGATTGAGGCATGATATAAAGTGGATCTCAGACAAGAAACACTGCATTAAATTCCATTGTTCCAACACCTAGGGCTCTATTTGAACAATCTAAAGAGCAAAGTCTAAAGTGCATGGCGCAAAAGCATTAAGGGCATGTCCGAATCCACTTTTGTTATTTTAAGAACAAAAAAAATATGGTTTGTGCCCCGGCGCATGGTCTAACAGGGTTGTGCTTATTCTCTTAATGAGTTGTGGGAGTGTTTTGCTCATAATGTGCATTAAACCAATCAGAGTCTCATCTCCCATTCCCTTTCAGAGTCAGTTGCGTTGCGCCATGGAGCATTTGCTTTTTACATGGCGGACTGTAAGTGGAAAAACTGAACTCTTCACTAGCAAGAAAACAGTTTAACGGAGGATAAAGAATGAGTCTCCTCCATTTGGCCTCTTTACTTTCTCTTTCCCTTTACTTTTACTCATTTCTTTACTCCTTTACTTTCATGGAGTGTGTGGATACACACTCCGCTGAAGGCATCCATTAGCCTACATATTTAATTTTGTTTGTTAAGCGCAAAGAGTTGTTTCAAAACTATTTCTAAATTCAGTTCTAATTTCCAGCAAAGAATAATTGATCAATAACAACAAAGTGTGGTCAAAAAACCAAAAAGTTATATTCAAACACACATTTTATGCTCCATATGGTCTAAAACACGACAGGTGGACAAATCTAAACTTGTCTTTATTAAAACAAATATAAATATGCATATAATAAATACTACTACTAATAATAATATTATACAAATGCAAACTGTCAGGAAAAAAGCCCCCCAACATAAAGAAGGCATGGAGGAAGTGGTTTTATATTTATGTAGAAAATAATATTTTTTGCAACATTTTAATCCTTTAATTTGTTTTCATATGCAAAGATATTTGTGTATTGCTGTATATCCTGTGTGTATTAAGCAATGTGTAAGTGTTTGGACCTGCACAGACGCATAACTAATGCACTCTATTTCAGTTTCTCAAAATAGCAACACGCCAACAATGTGCCTTAACACACCTTCTTTTTAGACCAGAACACCCATGAGTCCACAAGTGATGCAAATGTATTTGCTATTTAAGCAACGTGGTGCAAAACATGAAAACTACTTTTGCGCTGGTCTGAAAATAGCAACAAATCATGCCATAGACGTCTTGCGCCTTATTGCGCTGGGTGTATAATAGGGCCCCATGTTTTAAAAATATGTACATTTATTTTACCACAGTATTTTACCAAGCTCCTGATGGACATGTTTTGTTTAACTTTTGTTTTGTATGTGAACAGCTAAATGAATCCTTATTAAAAATCCTAATTTACATTAGTGGCATGGTGGCTCAGTGGTTAGCGCTGTCACCTCGCAGCAAAAAGGTCGCTGGTTCGAGTCCCGGCTGGGTCAGTTGGCATTTTTGTGTGGAGTTTGTATGTTCTCCCCATGTTCATGTGAGTTTCCTCCGGGTGCTCTGGGTTTCCCCCACAGTCCAAAGGTATGTGGTATAGGTGAAATGGGTAAACAAAATTGGCCTTAGTGTACTGTATATGTGTGTGAATGTGAGAGTGTTTCCCAGAACTGGGTTGCAGTTGAAAGGGCATCTGCTGCGTAAAACATATGTTAGTTCAGTGGTCACCAAACTTGTTCCTGGAGGGCCGGTGTCCTGCAGATTTTAGCTCCAACCCTAATCAAACAAACCTGAACGAGCTAATCAAGCTCTTACTAGGTATACTTAAAACACCCAGCCAGGTGTGTTGAGGCAAGTTGGAACTAAACCCTGCAGGGACACTGGCCCTCCAGGACCGAGATTGGTGACCCCTGTGTAAGTTGAACACATGAAACATATGAATAGTTTGTGGTTTGTTCCACTGTGGCAACCCCTGATAAATCAGAGACTTAGCCAAAGAAAAATGAATGAATAATTTACATTATCAGTGTTCAACCTTATAATATTGAAAAAGTCACATCAACCTTTCACTGAAAGTTTATCTGTATCCCATTGTGTATCATGGGGACATATGAAAACTAAATTAATAAAATTCTCCTCTGTGATTGAGCTAGATGAAGCTATATTTATGGTGAACATCTTGAGATTGTATTGTGACAGAGAAAAAATTCAATAATGCTATTGTATTGAAGCACTGAAGCAAAGTTATTTTTGTAAAAACTTTCAAGCACTTCGATAATGTGAATCTCCATTTCTTTTTTCTTGCTAACAACTGTGAAACAGTATCTATAGTGCATTTCAGAGGTCAAAAAAGATTTACAAAATTACTTTTAAATTGATCGCATTACAGAAAGTCAGGGGACTGGATTCAAATGACAATAAAACCACCACACAACCTTGATGTTTAAAAGAAAGGCTAAGTTGGCAAGGGATTTTAATTGGGTGAGAGAAAAACAGAGTCTGGATTCGAATGGCAATGAAATCATCAACTTTCCCCTGTAAATGTTGAAATCCCTTACAAACCTCTGAAAAATGCTTTTGACAACAGTGCCAGACAAACGCAGCCAATCAGCAGTTTATAGACATTAAAAAGGCACAGGATCCTGTTGAGAAATGGGCATGGTTGCAACATAGGCTCATTCTGAAAACGTACCCCATATACATTTCTAGAGATCGCAAATTACGTAGCCAGAAGTATGTATGGCTGCATTTCGTTGCTGAACTGCATTGTGGATTCGTTGGCACCGCTGCAGAAGTTAGGACCTTCTCAACTTTTAAAGCACCAACTGAAGCATCAGCCAATCAGGTCGCTTTGTGCATTACCCCAACTCAGACAGTAGCCAATTACTGACTAATTTCATTGGCTGACGCTGTCAGCCCCAACTTCAGACCCACCTTCTGTCAAGCATTGACGCTGAAGCCCAGTGTGAATCGGGCGTTATCAGTTTGCCCAGTAGCTTGCCACATACGTCGCATGACTTCAGGCGCAGAGGGGAGTTGGCTGCTATGATGGGGTGTGAGTCTATTGAAGAACGGTACCAGAAAGCAAGTAAGACAAAAACAAAAGCCAAAAAAAAATAATAATAAACAAGTAAATAACTGGGTGATAATGTGGTAAATCTGAAAAAGTGGTAAAAATCAGATTGCCGCGAGGGCTTTTCTTTTTCTGGATTGCTTTTGAAAACCCTGTCGGTTGGGCTTTTAGAAGTGGGTGGGAGGGTCAATCAGTGCTTTTGAAAACACTATTGGTTGGGTTTAGGGAAGGAGGAGGGTGGGTCAGTCAATCAGTCAGTGAGTCAGTCAGTCAGTCAGTCGACAGCGGCCTCTGGTGGATTTACATGAGAAGAGCAGGCACGAATGGCACTGGCTAGAGAAATATGAGACCTCAAAAAGCATACACAGCTTTTGAAAACAAAAACTGCAAAAACGTAGCTCCTGGGATGTATTCGCCGCTCTCCAGAAATGTATATAGGGGTATGTAATCAGAATGAGCCTGGGTTGCATGTTTGTTTTGGTGCTTTCAAATATAAAAATCATTTGATCAGGGCAGGTTAACATAGGGAACCACAAAAGAAGATGCTGTCATGCTATAATACAGCCTCATGTCGCAGACTCCCTTTTTTCTTAAGGGAAAACAATTAAATGGGTGCTTCTCAGTGGGTTCTTCAGGCTTATTTTTGTAAGTCAGTCTCAATTGGATCTTTTGGCAAATATTGAATAAGACAACAAAACAAAGGAGATCTAATGCTGTTGGGTCCAGTTTTGTCTTTTTGATCATATAAACATTGGACATTCTTAGTGCTGATTTGTTCTAGTTCCGTGAAATGGAATGTGTGCAGAGGATGATGGATGATGAGGGGATAAGTTTGGTCCATTCTCCAAAACACTCAGAATAAAGAGAGCACAATATAGCAGTAATATCTGTGACAATTGCAGAGTTTTTCACCAAAACTGGTAGGAACACTAATGAAATGAACTGCTTTTTTGAGCTTGAAATAACACAAGGATTTGTAAAGAACACAACTTTTATTTTTGGTTGAATTATTCTTTTAATATAGTTACCAAGTTTGGAGATGCTGTCTGAAGCACTGCTGTGACTAATGGTTCCCCTGTCGCCATGCTTGATCTCCATCAGTTAATGGCGAGATTAGGAAGGCTGTCCAGAAAGAATACAAAGCAGTCATGGGTAAAGGATTTTTTTCCAGAGCGCTTTCTTTCAAATTCAACGCTTAGTTTAACATTTTATCCAGACCTGACCTTAAAAGGATTGGGAACTTACATACAACATGAGTGCAAGCACATTCATAAGCAATGGAGAAACACGTGACCTGAACATCCATTTTAACAACAATTCACTAGTGGCTGTATGCACCTTTCTTGACCACTAACATTTATCTTGACATGTCACATACAAATACAGATGGAGATGTTGCATTTCAGGTCTGAGAACAGTTTGTCTTCACATAGATGAGATAGAGATCACTTTGCTACAGTTCTGATTTTCAGCTTTTAATTGGTAGGCACTCCACAACACTAAACAGATGACTTCTGTCGGGTCATCATTTGGGAAAGGCGAAGCTTTGTGGACTGGTTTAGCCAGAGACAGGGGTGCTGCAATCATTTTGGAGACCGATGGAAGGGGGTGCGTTGTCAGCCACTGGGTTGCTGTAAGGCCTTCGATTGAGCTGGATGCCAGTAGTTCTTGAAGGCATTGATGACTGTCCGTTCTCTAGAGAGCTGTGTTTGCAGTGAATCAAGATGAGGAAACACCTGTAAAACTGAACAAAACACTGTAAATTAGTGTTCATAATTCTGAGACACATGTTGCAGAGCTATCTTTTATTTTGAATTGATAGTTTGGAGTGCATTTTAAAATTGGCACGGGGCTTAGGTACATCATTACTCTTTCAAAACAATTTTTGAAAATTGAATGGTTTTCAATTCAGATGATCTGAATAACAAATGTCTCATTTTTAATTAACCCAGACTCATTGGAAATACGTGCCTATGAATACAATCTCCTTCCTTGAACCCAACTGATGGTGTTTTCAAAAGCAAACTAGCAAAGAAAAGTGCTCCCTTCTACCCTTCTACCACCACCTTGTGTTTTTTCAGGTTTCATTTTATTGAGTTTGTGGAACGGCTATACATTGGACTCAAACCCCATTCCGCTCCACTTCCATCTCCCATGTCCAGCATCAAGTAAGCGGTCAGCAGTTTCACCCCACAGCCTTGGGTTTTACATACAAAATGCAGTGATAAGTAGCTGTGAGCACATATTTGTCAGTTCTCAAAAATACACAGCAGGGTACATTTCCCAATGCGCCTGCGTTCTATTTAATAGTCTCTTAACCACAACACATTTATTTTATACCACATCATAATAAATATATATATATATATATATATATATATATATATATATATATATATATATATATATATATATATAGTGATGCAGCAAGAAAGTCGCTGGTTCGAGCCTCGGCTGGGTCAGCTGGCATTTCTGTGTGGAGTTTGCATGTTCTCCCCGTGTTCGCGTGGGTTTCCTTCGGGTGCTCTGGTTTCCCCCACAGTCTAAAGACATGCGGTATAGGTGAATTGGGAAGGCTAAATTGTTCTTAGTGTGTGAGTGAGTGTGTATGGAGGTTTCCAGAGATGGGATGTGGCTGGAAGGGCATCCGCTGTGTAAAACATGTGCTGGATAAGTTGGCGGTTCATTCTGCTGTGGCGACCCCAGATTAATAAAGGGACTAAGCTGAAAAGAAAATTTACATATATATATATATATATATATATATATATATATATATATATATATATATATATATATATACATATGTGTGTGTGTGTGTGTGTGTATATGTATGTTCTGCAAATACCAGCACTTGTCCAGCCTCTTCACCCTTGTGTATTACTCCGCCTATATACAGCGACAAGCAGAGGACACTCTACTGTTCGACAAATATTGCTGCTGTTGGACAACAAGTATGCAGTTCATTTATAAGGATAGTGCCTATTTTAAATATTTATAATTTCTGTGAGACCACATCTGTGTGATTGAGCAGACCAAAGACTGTTAACGTTGTCCATACACAAGATGGCGACAGGGACCGCATAATAAGCCCTTAGAGGAGGAAAACCCCAGTGTCATTTAAAACTACAACTAATCAAATCATTATAAAACTTGTAAGTGACTTTCAAAGTCGATCTCTCTCTTTTGTATGTTGTAGTGTTGTATTTATACCATAGTAATTGTAGTGTGTTGAGTGTGAGATGGGACTCACATGTTAAGAATGTATGTTTTTGTGTTGGGCACTCTTTGTATAACCCTGAGTTACTTTTTGATTGGCCATCTGTTTCTAGTGAGTCTTCTGTTTTCGCTACTGCAGACCAAGCGGCAACCTCCCGCTCTCTCTCGGGAAGCCAATACGGAAGTAACTGAAACTGCAATTCATCAAAATTCCGCTAGTCCTGGCTCCATAATAGAGCAAGTTGCAATTGAGCCCACTGTTAGAATGGCCAACTTTACAGCAGAAGAAAAGGTGTTTACAGCCTGGTACAAAGAACGATTTTGGTTCATATAGCTATTATTACCCTCCATGACAACTGTGAGGGGGGTGAATTTTTTTATAACTCATCCATTTCCTTTATATTAGGTTATATTCAGTTTGCATAATTAAGGGCGTGGCCACTTGAGTGACAGCTAGGTCTCGCTGGTCACCGTCACTTCACCCCAGCTGAATCCGGCAGATTAGCCACTGATCTCGGCATATTCATCGTATGTTTGTTTTCTTTTATGTGGCTTTACACAGTCAGCTGCCTTTTGGACTTATTTCTTACAATTATCAGATGATATGGGATGCTGTGTGCATTTAATTGTGCTCACAAACCATTCACGTGGCCTCGTTTCCCATGTGAGTAAAGTTATATACTTGTATACCATCTCTATAAATGTATTTGTTTTATTTAAGATCATTTATCATTAATATTTTTCTTTAGACCCGTAAAGCACTCCAGAATGTGCCAGATTGATTAGCTGTAGGCTCTAGAACAGTCATCTGAAGCGTTCTCATACAGTGTTATGCTGGAGTTCATCAATAGTCTTGCATTTACTAACACAGACTATATCTGAAGTGTTTGGAAGTAATTCGCGTTTTCCTCCTGTAGAAAAACGTCATAAGAACAATGTTTAGTGGCTCACTGTATTACTACAGTGTTTTTAAAAGTCTAAACACTTTATTGATATAGTGTACAGCCAAGCACATGTGGTCAGAACACAAACGAGTCGCAGGTAATAGAGTATCAAGCGTTTCTCCCAAAGTAAAGTCTTTCTGCTAGGTCTAAGCAAAGTGCCAGCAGGCGTCTGTAGCACCGCCCACTCTCCGCCTCTTTGCCCTTGTTTGGTATCCCGCCGTGTGTGCGATGACGCGCGAACAAAATGGCGACGGTTGGCCGCGCCTACTTGTAGCTTCTTTTGCAGTGTTCAGAAACCTATGGGTGACGTCACGGATGCTCCGTCCATATATTTTACAGTCTATGCTGCAGACTAGTTAAGTAAACAGTACGAAAGAAGAAATGCCCGCATATGTTTAGCATTTTTCCTTATCACAAACACAACAGTAATCTGGTAGTGTTTGCTTTGCTTTGGCTTTTTCTGGGTTAATAATTGTGAGTGATATCCTGAGTGCAACAGAGAAATACTGGGAAATATCTCTAGACTGATGGCATATCATGCCGTGCAGCCTTATATGTCAGAAAAATCACCTGTTTTGTCATCACTTTAGACATTTCGCAAGAGACTCATTCAAATACTAGATCTAAAGTGATGTTGGTGACTGAGCAACGGTTTCTGCTGTTCTGACGTCAGCTGTAGATGTAAATGGATGGTGGAAGAAAGTAGTTCCTCATACAAAAGGATTTTGAGACTCTCCGTGTTTGATTGTTTTTTATATACACGATTATGCAATCAAACTACAGTCAAACTGTTGTATAAATAGCACACAGTGCGATGTGGCTGTATATCGTCACTGGTGGGACACAACGCACGCCTCCCACCAGTGCTGATATACAGCCATATATATATATATATATATATATATATATATATATATATATATATATATATATATATATATATATACATATATACATATATATAAACACACACAGTTGAAGTCAAAATTATAAGCCCCCCTTGATTTAAAAAAAAAGTTACCCTAACATGCCTAGTTAACCTTTTTAACCTACTTAAGTCTTTAAATGTCACTTTCAGCATAATAGAAGTGTCTTGAAAAATATATAGTTAAATATTGTTTACTGTCATCATGGCAAAGATAAAATAAATCAGTTATTAGAAATGAGATATTAAAACTATTATGTTTAGAAATATGTTTAAAAAATTCTGCTCTCCGTTAAACAGAAATTTGGGAAAAAATAAACAGGGGAGCTAATAAATCAGGGGGGGCTAATAATTCTGACTTCAACTTTATATCCCAATTTTTTTTTTTAACAGAGCAAGGAATTTTTCACAGTATGTCTGATATTTCTTCTTTTAGAGAAAGTCTAATTTGTTTTATTTCGTCTAGAATAAAAACAGTTTTTAATTTTTTGAAAACCAATTTAAGGTCAAAATTATTAGCCCCTTTAAGCCCCTTTTTTTGACAGTCTACAAAACAAACCATCATTATATAATAACTTGCCTAATTACCCTAACCTGCTTAGTTAACATAATTAACCCAGTTAAGCCTTTAAATGTCACTTTAAGATGAATAGAAGTGTCTTAAAAATATCTAGTAGTAGTCAATCGAAAAAAAAAATCTTAAGAGGGCTTATAACTGAAAAACATAATTGAAAATACTGTAAAAATCTCCCCTGCTCTGATAAACATCACTAGGAAAATATTTAAAAAATAATAAAAATTTCACATAAGGGCTTTTATTATATCTTAAACAGTATACTAATTTCCTTACATATTTCATTTATGTTAAAAAAAGTGAATCCTTATAAATAACAGTGTAAAAATATAAATGTATTGGGGGAAACTGACCCATCATAAAAATCTAATTATCTGATATTTTAAAAGGCATATTGACCTTCCTGCACCATCATAACAGCCTAAATGAGTTTATGACATTATTATTATTCTTTCTGCATGCGGTCTGCAGTATACTTAAAAAAAAGAAAAAAAAAAAAACATCTTTAAAAGGATGAGAGGACAACAATGAGAGTCACACCATTAACACAGCTGTTACTGCTCTGAATGCTTGTCCTGACTTGTTTCTTCATTGATGAGATGTTGGATGTTTACTAACTTGTCACAAAAAAGAGCTATAGAAACCGCCGTTTACATTCAGACCCATGTGTATGTCATGTGACCACCCCTTCACAGTATCAGTAGTTTGCCCAGGGATGCCAATTAAATTCAATCCAGTCCACACAACCGTCCCTGTGGCATGACCTGAGCTACAACGAACAACATGAGACGCACACCATGCTGCTTCTCAAATCATGCCTGCTGGCTTTCTGTTTGTCAATACACTCAGATCACTTTGTTGCCTTGACAACCTGTGGATGTGCTCACATGATGAGCAACCCGTCTTAGGTGATTGGCTGTCCCACAGGTGACTCTTGGATTTTCGTTTTATTTGTGGGAATAATTTTTTTCCAATAAAAAAGTAACACTTTATAATAACTACACACTTTGAATAATTTATTAAAGGGTCACGAAACATTAAAAAACATTTTTTGAGATGTTGACAGTCATATATGTGTCCCATGCTGCTAAAAACCACTATTAGGACACATAATTTACAAAAAAAGTGAAAATTGGTTGTTTTTGCGTTATTTCGAGCAAATTCGTTCTTCCGGTTTGAAAATAAATTTTGAAACTACACCACGGTGATGAGATCATTGTGTAAAATCCAGCGTGGAGACTGGATGTCTGTACTGGCCGCGTGCTCTACTGTGAACGAGATACAACTACATTAATATGCATGATAGCTTTGAAGACAGTGTTCTGTTACAGTGTTCAGAGAGTTTGTTGTTATTCGTTTGTTGTCACTGTTGCGTTTATAAATGTGCCGCAACGCAGGTTTGTTTCCATTTCCCCATGATGAGGGAGGACCCACATTTGTGGATTACAATGGTCTGCTAACACGTGACAAAAATATGTTTGTAAGGAAATTTTTTTTTACCCGAGAGCAGGTGAAATCCAGATTTGCCACTCGTCTTCTTTTAAAAAAAGACGCGGTTCCAGTTGGTGTTGATTGTCCTGTCTCTACGGATTTGGTAAGTGAGCGATCAATGTTCTTTAGTTATGTTTATTCATATGTTTATTCGGTACTCTTTCAGTTTTTAAAGACATACCTTAGTCAATATGATTTAGTTACTAAGTTTACAATAATATCTACGGTGGCCGAGAAAGCTTAACGCTCTACAATTTAAAAAAGCACGAGCAATTACAAAAAAAACTCCAGCTAAAAAAAAAACGATCTTCATCAATTTGACAGCCCACGTGTTGCAAATTGGTCACAACACAAACAACTGAAGAAACGCACAGCAAATTGGTCACAACACTTGCAAATATCCATGTAACAGAACGAAAATGTTTCTAAGGGACCCAAAAACATGATGGACCCCGCTGAGATATGGATGTGTTATTATGCAGTGACTGTTGCTAAATGTAGTGATTGGTGGTCTTTGAAAGGGGAGTTATTTTTCGCTTTTTTAATATCTTGATTACACGACATGACAACACACAATCTCAGCAGGGTCCGTCATGTTTTTGGGTCCCTTAGAAACATTTCCATTGTGTTATGTGTTATTTACAAGTGTTGTGACCAATTTGCTGTACGTTTTTTCAGTTGTTTGCGTTGTGACCAATTTGCAGCACGTGTGCTGTCAAATTGATTAAGATCGTTTCTTTATTTGCTGGTGTTTTTTTTTGCATGTGCTCTCTTAAATTGCAGCGCGTTAAGCTTTCTCGGCCACTATGAATATCACTACAATATTATGGACAGTAAGATCTGCTGTAAATGCTGCTCTCCAAATGTAAGCATGTAAAAAAATGTAAGCATGTAAACACCTTAATCAAACTATTGCCATCGTGTAGGATTTTTGCCACATATGATTTTCACCGCATTTTTTGACAAGA
Organism: Danio aesculapii; assembly: GCF_903798145.1. NCBI lineage: Eukaryota > Metazoa > Chordata > Actinopteri > Cypriniformes > Danionidae > Danio > Danio aesculapii. The sequence goes on along the minus strand of NC_079440.1, from coordinate 18,191,360 downwards.
TAGTCTATACACACACGCTGGTTTGGCACTATTCTCTGCACCTACCAAGAAATGCTGAGTTTTTTTTCTCCCATACGGCGTGCGGTATCAAATTTCATTAAAACAACACTCTTCCAGCAGTTTCTCGCATCCAAAATCTTGTTTGACATGGGGGGCATGCATGAAATGTACCTGAATGAAAGTGAAATAGCCAAACTGCAGTTGAAGTCAACAAATTAAGAATGAAATACCTGAAATGACATAAAACTCCAGAAGAAATGTGGATAGCCGGGTGACGCAATGACGTTAATCGAATTATGTGCTATAATATGTAAAACGGGATCATGAAATGAACATTCAAAAAGCAACTCATGCAAACACCTTCATCATATTATTGTCTTATTCAGATTAAGGCACATTTTAATTACTGATGTCCATGTAAACGTAGTCACTGTCTATCTCCCCTGCGTCTGTGTTTGTGTTGCCGCTGTGAAAATCAGAGCATGCACATACTGAAGCTCCCCTTTTCATGCAAACCCTTCTCTCTTTCGCCACTTGACACTCTCACTTAAACAAAGCTCGACTGACCGACTTTCCTGACTTTTTTCAAACTTAAAGGTTCATGGTCCTTTAAGCATTAGAAATTACTTAATTAATCATTTTAAAGCATTAACTCTTCATTAGTAGACATTATTAAGTTTTAATGTCTATTAATGTAGAGTTAATGCTTTACAAATAATTAAATCGCTATTTTTATGTGTTTAAGAAATGATAATAATGTTTAAGAAATGATTTATAGTGCGCAGTTATTATAGAGTGTTATTTACAGCAGTGGTTCCCAAACTGGGGGTCGCGACCCCTGCGGGGGTCGCAGAATAATTTCAAGGGGTCGCGAGAGTTATTTAAAAATTGTGTAATTTTCAGTGATTATAATAAATATTTTTCAGTATTACAAGTGAAAGCTAATATTTTCAGCTTTTTAAAAGATATTACTGATTCATAAAGTATTTAGGACACATTCGGGCAGAATGCATCTTTGTACTTGGAACGCAGCGCTCAGGAACAGTTTAAAACTGTTGTCATGTCAACTTGCCGCAGTAAACAAAGCCTTCAACGCTTGCCCCGCCTTCGCGCTCTTCTTATTGGCCCACTGCTCTTAGAACTGAACACGAATGATTGGTTAAAATCAGCTGTCAATCACTCAGTCAACGCCTCCTGTCTTCAGATGACAGGAGCTACAACCGCGAAAATGTAAAGCGCTGAAGACGAGAGAATGAAAACAACACTGACAGATTGTGTCTTAGAAACACCTAAAGCTACAAATATTGGCACATCTGATTACTGATCATGTGCTGAATGTTAATCCACCAGCTATACTTATTGAAGAGTGGATAAAAGACCTCCATTGGCTTCAAGTCTGCTATGAAAATGACTAGCATTCACTGTAAAGTCTGTGGGATATCTTTTGGGATATCCGTCCGTGTATCTTTTGGTCACTCAATTATGTTATAAAAATGTCTTTTCTTGTGATAACGGGATTTCATTAAGACATATTTTCCTCACGCATGCATATTTATTTTTTTGCTTGTTAGGTTTGATTATTGTTGGTTTCAAATGTAATAAATCTGTTTATAAAACTTGTAGTAACAGTGCGATAATTGGTGGGAGCCACTAAATTTTGGCTGGTGCGTCTACATTTTTAAAGTTAGAAGCACCAGTGTTACCAAGCAAAAATGTTAATTTCGAGCCCTGTAATCTATAGTAAATATAGTTAAAATATTGTGAACAGCTTAAAAAAAAAGCTATTTTTATTGTTTGTATATGCTTTGGTAGTGGGGGGGTCGCGAGTTCTTGACGATCTTACAATGGGGGTCGCTGGTTTAAAAGTTTGAGAACCACTGATTTACAGTATGATAAGAAATATGGTTGACTAACTAGAAATGGTTGTTTCCTGAACTTGTAGTATTCCAGTGTCATTATTCTCCAGAAATGTAATGATTTATTTTCTATAAAGTACAAAGCTTAAATTATATGCTTCAACCCTACCCCTAAATCTAACCTAAATGAATACTTGCCAAATTGTTAAAAAAAAATAAATAAATAAATAAAACCTTTACACATAAATCATGTATCCATTGTAATACCCATGACATTACAATATGTACAATGAGTAGAAATAAAGCCCCCCTAAACATTTCATAGAGAGATAACAATGCTAGGGGCTGGGTTATTGGTGTGTGACTGCACGACGAAGGCTTTGATGTGTGTCTGTGTCCTGCTTGTGTGATCTCTGTGTATTATTTCTGATCTTGTGTAATGTCAGACTGTGTATATTGGCAGCCTGCGGTCAGATAACAGCGTCTTGATAGTAAACAAAAATATAGTTCTTCAGAGGTGGCCAACAATAAACAGACAGAGCTGACAGAATGCACTGTGAACTAACAGCTTATCAGCTTTAACCACAAATCTTTTATGTACTCATGCAAATCTGTATAACTTTATTTCTTCAGTCAATATACAATACTTGTCCTTTTTTTCTGTGAAGGAGCCTTGAGCTTACAGTATATATGATGAATGTATTGTATATGATTATTGTATATGATTTATTTATGTAGAAACAGGTCTCTGACTGTGCGTTCACACCGAAGGCGGTGAGAGCGTCAAAGGTCGCTCTTGGCCGCCCTGGTGACAACGCTATCTGCCTTTATCTCCGGCGGCGAGAGCGTCAAAATTTGCTACATTGAACTTTTTTTTTTTAAAGGGGGCGCTGCAGCGTATCATATCAGTAAAACGTGCTTTCTAGTGTGAAAATGTTGCACACTTTTTATCAAATTCATTTAATAATTAAAAATCAAGTTGCATGTGGTGTGGCTTTGCTTAACTTAATTATCCAATGCTCCATATGTCTGAAATATTCTAAAGCAGCAATACTGTTTTGTATTGTCACATGCTTTTTTAAAGAAAAGAAAAATAATTAATTGTTTATGTTTAGTGTGGTCAGAGATAAATTTGGTAAATCCTTCCTTTTGAGCTCTGAAAATTGTGAAATAAAAACTGCTACTACTATGAAACTATGACCCATTTGCTCGTGATTATTGAGCAAGCTCATACACGACACACAAAAAGTGAAATGAATGAGGAGGCATGTGGAGATAACGCAAAATCTAAATCAAGTAATTTTAGCATGTCAAAGTCATATTCATGTGTTTAAAATATATTTTCCCAATAAAATTGTGGCTAGTGAAAATGGCGAGTGGCTAGTAATGTTGGAAAACTACTAGCCACAGTGGCTGGTGATCAAAAAAGTTAATGTCAAGCCCTGTATATATATATATATATATATATATATATATATATATATATATATATATATATATATATATATATATATATATATATATATATATATATCTCAAGCAGTGGACTTCTACATTCTGATTGCTTGCCGCCGAACTGCATCATAGCTTATTACCATAAAGTTGACTTGATTTCAACTCTGATCGACACCCACACTGGCAAACACGCCCGGAAAAAGCCGCTTATCGCCACCAGCTCCCTACTTTATCAGGCTACTTTTTCGCTCTTGCCACTTTCGATGTGAATGTACAGTTATGTTCACCAATACGTATTTGTTTGCTCAACAGTGACAAAAATAATATATATATATATATATATATATATATATATATATATATATATATATATATATATATAATTTTTATTGTAGAAATGTGTCTCTAAATGTAGAGATCAACTAAGAATAATAAATGAGGTAAAAGTGTTATTCCAAGGTTATTATAGTTAATGAAAACAAATGAAAAATGAGAACTAAAATTGAAAAAACATTTTCATTAACTGAAATGAAAAACTAGAACTAACTGAAACTGTATTGTTTACATACAAAACTAACTGAAACTAACTAAAATTACAGCAAAAATGTTTTTTGTTTTCATGTTTGTAAATGTATTTAATACAGTCTTTTAGAAGTAAATCTATTTACTTTGCACTGCCAGTTGGAGATATATCCAGCTGCAGACTTGCAGCCCCACAAACGTTTCAGCACACACAATCTAGGACACACAATCTAGGCAGGGGCGAACTGTATATGGTTATGACATAATAAAAAACATTGGCAAATTATATTTGAATCGATTGTTAGACTTCCAGTTTCTTGTGTGTTTTACAAACTCTAAACACATTGTTTTACTAGTACTTGTGTGCATTTACATGTCTACAACATAAAATTAGCATTGGGTGGTTAAAAACACTGCATAATTGTGATAATATGACACGTCTTTCTCTGCCTCAGCCAACGCACCAAAGCTCAGTTTGACTTTTTCACGCCATGCTTGTCAAGCTGGATCACAAGTAAAAATCTTTTACAGTCATTGGCAATCACCAGCACCAGGGGCATTTGGTTCCTCACTTCAAAATGGAACAAAAGTTGGATTCCGTAGTAATTTACTCTGCAGTTGCTCCCTTCCTCCTCATAAAAGACTCCAACATGTTGAGGTGCTGGATCACTGCCGTGGTTCTCTCATCATCCCTTTTGCATATTTAGCCGTTAACACACTTTTTTTGTTTATTTAGTGTGAAATGCTCCCACACCTTGAATGACTAGGGTCGCACAGATTTCTCTGCCTTCGCCATGTATCTTTCCTCTAACGTTACCTTCGCTCATTTTTTTGCTTCGTCCTGTCTATGAGTTGCAGAACTCTGCTGGCGTAAGTGCGCAAGAAATTCAGAGTGCGTTGGCTCTGCTCTGCGCTCAACTAAAGTTTTTTTAGTAATCGAAAGTCTCCGCGTCATGCAACACGACGAAACGTAGGCAACGCTTTTAGTTATTGATTTTAATTGATTTAATTGCTACGTTGTTGCAGCTGCTTATGTGTTGCCAACTCGTTGTTGCAGAGTTGGCAACACATAAGCAGTCCAATCCAAACAACAAACACAGGGGCAAATCCAGACGACGTAGTACGAGTGCAGGCAGAAGTTTGTTAACACAGCAATCAGTCCAAAACAGATCAAGAGACACAGGGGCAAATCCAGCAGACGTGGTGAGAAGGCAGGCAAATGTTCAAGGCAACAAGAAGCAATCCAAAACAGAGCAAGAGGGCAAAGACAGATAACGTACGTGATCAAAGCAGGCTGGGTCATACACAGGCAGGTAGTCATGAAAGTCACTTGGAACGCTTGGTAAGGTAAACTGGCAATACTTTGCAAGGAAGCATGGCCTGAGCTCTTGCTGAAATACAGCATAAACAAGAAGTGACTGCAGAGGGAGCGGAGCCGAGTCAGTAGTCGGGCGAGGGCTCCCTCTGCTGGCGTGTAGTTACAGCCCCCTTCTTTTTTAAATATTTCCCAAATGATGTTTACCAGAGCAAGGAAATTTTCACAGTATGTCTGAAAATATTTTGTCTTCTGGTGAAAGTCTTATTTGTTTTTATTTCTGCTAGAATGAAAGGAGTTTTTAATTTTTTAAAAACAATTTTAAGGTCAAAATTATTAGCCCCTTTAAGCTATATATTTATAGCTATATATATTTTTTCAGATAGTCTACAGAACAAGCCATCGTTATACAATAACTTGCCTAATTACCCTAACCTGCCTAGTTAACCTAATTAACCTAGTTAAGCCTTTAAGTGTCACTTTAAGCTGTATAGAAGTGTCTTGAAAAATATCAAGTAAAATTTTATTTACTGTCATCATGGCAAAAATGACATAAATCAATTATTAGAATTGAGTTATTAAAACTATTATGTTTAGAAATGTGTTCAAAAAAATTTCTCTCCGGCGGGCTAATAATGCTGACTTTAACTGTATATCTTTATCTTTAGTGAAATACATATACACATTTCATGCTGTGTCTTTTACTTTTTAAACGTGCCTTATAGTGTATTGATTCAATTGCTCTCTGATATCCACATAGTAGGTACTGTATGTGGCTTTATGTATGTAAGTTAAAGAATTCTCCAGAAATTATTTCATATGCTCATTTATAACACCAGCAAATGCCCTCAAAATCAGATGCTTGGCTTTAACCATCCAAGTAAGAGTACCACATACACGGTAAGGTTAATATAAGCTTAGATAAACTTAAAAATAAAAGGCAACGATCATTGTTGTAATCTCACTAGGAAACATTGTGTCTAATCAAACACAGCCTGCAGCATGCATATTAATCATCCCGTGCAATGTAAATGTTCTGTTTTGTTTTGATTGACCTGTTTTTAACTGGGATTTTACACTAATGGAATTTACTTAAAAAGGAGGATACGAAACCATTTGAGGCAGATGGTATGTTATTTCCATGTACTGAACTTGTATTATTCACATTTTCATGATATGGCACCTTTAAAGTGCTTTCCCCTAGAGATGTGCGCTAGTTTCTCGGCAAAACCCAGGAGTTTTTGCATGCATATAAACCTACACTGTAAAATGCTGTTTTAAGAGTCTATTATCAGTAACATTTAATATATTATATTACATGGCATAATTTATTATGTTATATGGCTTCATGCAATAGCAGTTGGACCAATCCAATCTCATTGTTAGATCAATTTTACATGGTTGTGATTTCGAATGAATCGTATGAAAATCTTGAGCACCACTGTGAAATATTTGCCTTAAACCTACACTGGAAGGACTTGTATAGCTTCTTGCTAGTTATTATTAATGGAAATGTCATCTGTGTGTGTATTTGACAGGTATAATCCTGATGATGAACCTCTGTGAGGAGATCCATGTGTATGAGTACATTCCTTCTATGAGACAAACCGATCTGTGCCATTATCATGAGCTGCATTATGACATGGCGTGCACATTTGGGGCGTACCACCCTCTGCTTTACGAGAAACTGCTTGTCAAGCGCATGAGCACAGCCTCAGAAGAGGACCTCAGGAAAAAGGGAAAGGTCACACTGCCAGGATTCAGTAAGATCAAGTGTCCGCTGTGATTTACAGACTCAAACACATCAAGACTTGCATGTCTTCAAATACAGTCCAATCAGAAGAAACCCCAGGCCATCTACAAGGCGTTTTGTGTATATTTCTTGTAGCAGTCTAAGAGTAGACATTATAATGAGGAGATTTATACACAGCACTCATTAAAGACTACGTTTTAGAGATTGTACATACAAAACCTGGTTGTACAGGGCACATTCAAGGTTAAGTCTAACTTACATATAACTGTACATATAAAGATCCTCTTACATTTCCTGAGTGGATTGAAATTCTAGTTTGCATTTAAGTATAAGACCAGGAAAAAAAGTGGTCAGAGAGGACTAAATTACAAAAGGTTTTAATTTCCCAAACGTTGCAATTTAAAAAAAAACCCTCTGTCATTAACAATAATGCTGCTCATATTTTGTCTAGATCTAAAATGATATTAAGATTTTTTCTCATTGTTAATGTTAAGTGTGGTAACTTGCAGTATAAACAACCCAGGATCATTCTGATTACGTACCCCATATACATTTCTGGAGAGCGCCAAATACATCCCAAAAGGTACATTTTAAGTGCGTTCGACTTTCGCAGATCGAATGAAATCTCTCTTAAAGCGGTGCATGCCGGTTAGAAATTTTGTGCGGCTTAACACTGCGCAGATGCCACGTGACTGTCACATGTGGTATCAAAATACCACGACAGTGCTCTGAGATCAGTGCTGGTGCAGCACCTGAAAGACTGCAAGAGTTGCGATGACGAAACCGATATTACACAATTGGCTGAGTTCACTGCATGACAACAACCACGTGAGTTTCGAGTTTATTAACCTATTAGCCTGCTCTCAGCTAATAATTTTTGCGAATTCGCCAGAGGCCGCTGTGTACGCTTTTTGAGATCTCAAATTTCTCTTGTGAGTGCCATTTGCACCTGTTCTTCTCGCATAAATACAATAGAGCCCACTGTTAACTGACTGACTGACTGACTGACCAACCGATCCCCCAACCCTCCTCCTTCTGTAAACCCAACCGACAGTGTTTTCAAAAGCAATCCAGAAAAATAAAAGCCCTCGCGGCAATCTGATTTTTACCGACTTTTACTGATTTTATTTCTTTTTTGGCTTTTGGTTTTGTCTTACCTGCTTTCTGGAACCATTCTTTGCCAGACTCAAACCCTATCGTCAAGGTCAACTCCGCTCTGCATCTCAAATCCTCTGACTTATGCAGTGAGCCACTGGACAAACTGATAACAGCAGAAAAAGCTGTCCACACGGAGGTAAGCAGTCAGCTGGTAAGCGTGAAAAGAAGCACCGTCATACCGTTCTGTAGCATTCGTTTTAAAGATGAAATACAGACATGTGTCCCTCTGGCTACATAAATCGCAATCTCCAGAAATGTATATACGGCTACGTTTTCAGAATGAACCTATGTTGAGTATAAAATGAGTTAAAATGACCATTCAGAGTAAACTTTGATGAAAATGGTTGACATCTGTTAGATGACCCTTATAGATAAAACTGTTATTATAAAATAAAGCCAAGATAATTGGATTTCCATTGTAGATCAATGATCAGTATCTTTTTTAAATGTTTTGTAATTTATTATTTTTTAATGTGAACTATTTCCGACAAATCTCTCTGGCAAGAATGTTCAACACTCACCTTTGATTTGTGTATTTCTAAAACAGCTAATATATTCTGTCAGTGTTGTTTCAAGCTGTATCAAGAATTATTATGCTGTTGTCGTGTAAAGAACTCACATTAGAATGGGGTTTAGTGTTATTTATAACTTTTTACAATCAATACAGTACTTAAAATTGTTCCTTGTAAAATCTGTTTTTTTTTAATTGTGGATCTAGATTTATACTTTGTAAAAACAATGAAATCAGAAGAAATGTTTTGAAGAAACTTTGTTGCTCTTATGTGGTTGTTTTTCTCAGTGTATATCATGGGTATGAAAGCTTGTTTCTGCCATGGAAAAAAGAGATAAACATCCACACAATTCTGATATTGTCACAAGTTTTAGTGAGAAAATCACAGTTTGGAATGTATATCTCTTGATTATACATTTTATGTTGTTTTTTTTACTCAGAATTAATAGGTTTAAACTTGCAATTGTGTTATACTTTGTTGAAAAGTTGTCAAATGAAATTTAAAATTTAAATTCTGTGAAGTCAGCAAATCTCACAATTGTGTGGAAAAATAGCAAATTGCAATATAAACACAGACTGCATTACAATATAAAACTTAAAATTCCAAGATAAATAAATGTGATATGGTGGCGCAGTGGGTAGCATGTTTGCCTCACAGCAAGAAGAGTTCACCTATACCACATGTCTTTGTGTTAAAAACCCACGCAAACATGGGAAGAACATGCAAACTCTGCACAGAAACACCAACTGACCCAGCCGAGGCTCGAACCAGCGACCTTCTTGCTGATTCACACACATACACTACGAACAATTTAGCTTACCCAGTTGGGTAAGCTAAATTGTCCATAGTGTATGTGTGTGAATCAGTGTGTACAGATGTTTCCCAGTGATGGGTTGCAGCTGGAAGGGCATCCGCTGCGTAAAACATGCTGGATAAGTAGGCAGTTCATTCCGCGGTGGCGACCCCAGATTAATAAAGGGACTAAGCCGAAAAGAAAATGAATGAATAAATGTGATAATAAAAAATGCACAGTTACCTCTTCTATTAATTTATTTATTTTCATAATTATGTGTCAGAAACAAGCTACCATATAATTCCTCATGATTCAGTGCTCATCAAAAAGTTGGATATATCTCACCTGTTTGTTCATGAGAATGTAAATGAGAGGATTGATAACGGTGCTGCTTTTGGCAAGGAGGGATGGCACCACGCTCGCAATGGGTGTGATCATCCCCGGACGTCCGAATGTGGCCATCATTGCAACAACTCCATAAGGCATCCAGCACAAAAGGTAGCACACCACTGTAGTGATGACCATAAATAAAATGTGGTACTCTCTCCGCCGTGCTGCTGTTTTCCTGATACGCCCTACCTGTGGAAAAAAAACCCTTGCATTTTGTTGTTTGCATCTGCAGAATTAGACTTTTATACAAATGCTTTAAGTGGTTTCTGATCCACAGTGGAAAGAAGAAACCACTGACTCATTGGGTACATGAATATATTGTATTGATGTTTATAAAACTAATGAAGTGAATGTGAACACATTTAATAAACTGCATTCCATTGAATCATATTTATCATATTATGTCATAGAAGCTCTTCTTTATTATAGTGTAACAAAAACAACAAATTTAATTCTAAAAGACATGCAAGAGTATGGTAAAAACCTGTTAATTTGTTAATGGTAATATTGGTGTAATATTAAATTAAAAACCATCAAACAGAAACCATTAATGAGTGAAAAAGTACAAGCTGCAGTTTTAAATTTTGCTGTGAAAAAAAACACATTGGCTGCATCCAAAACCACATACTTCCATATTATACAGTACGCTAAAATCAGTATGCGAGCCGAGTAGTATGTCTGAATTCACAGAAAATCAGTATGCGAGAAGTACCCAGATGACTTACTACTTCCGGCGAGATTCTGAAGTGCGCATCCCATGCATGCTGCGATATCCCATGATGCCCCGCGAGAGAATTCATGAATGGGAGTGAAGCAACGCAACTGACGCAGGTAGGTCATGTGACCATGACAAAATGGCGGATGTAGTACGTCTGAATTCCATTCATACTTTTCACATTCATACTGTATAGAACGTACTTTTCTAACGACCGAGTAGTACGTTTCAATTCAAATGCAGTACTTACTGAGTCGTAGGCGGTTTCGGACGCAGCCATTGTAATTTTCTGAATTTCATGTGACATTCCTTTATTCATTTAACTAATTATTTTTCTTAATTTGTGTGCTTTTTATCATAAGGTATCATTGTTCATGTTACTTTGGTCAATTAATATTTACTGAATTACATTAGCTTAGTGTATTACACTCCAAAAATATCATTGATGCTTGATCAAACTTCTAATTTAAAATGAAATAGCAAAATTCTTGAGATTTTTTTCAGGACAATTTAATTGTTGTATGTTCAATCCACTTAAGTTTGTTAAGTTAACTTAATGATTTGTGTTAGGATAACATAAATGAATTGTGTGGAACCCAGCATTTTGTACAGTGTAGATTGATAGTGTTTTGTATTTGCTTATGTTAAACAAATAATAATAATTCTCAGATTCTTTGCCAACTGCATTAAACACACTACGGCAGCATTTGACTTTCTTCTTTCAGACAAACACAGTTGGAGTAGTTTTCAATTCTACTTCCATGCTGTATAAAGGTGTTTGGGTAGTGGTTCTTTTTTTAAGCTTCCAAGAAACCATAAATACTTTGTAAAACTGACACATATGAACCAATGAATGTGTTTTTGTAACAAAAATATTTTTTATTCAATTAAAATATACACTCACCAGCATCTTTATTAGGTACACCTTACTAGTACCGGGTTGGACCCTCTTTTGCCTTAAGAATTGCCTTAATCCTTCGTGGCATAGATTCAACAAGGTCTGGAAATATTCCTGAGAGATTGTGGTTCATTCATACTGACAGGATAGCATCACGCAGTTGCTACAGATTTACTTGTTTACTTGCTACATCTATGATGCAAATCTCCCATTCCCCCACATCCCAAATCTGCTTTATTGGATTGAGATCTGGTGATTGTGGAGGCCATTTGAGTACAGTAAACTCATTGTCATGTTCAAGAAAGCAGTCTGAGATGATGCGTGCTTTATGACATGGCTCATTATGCTGCTGGAAGTAGCCATCAGAAGATGGGTACACTGTGGTCATAAAGGGACGGACATGGTCAGCAACAATACTCAGGTAGGTTGTGGTGTTGATACAATGCTCAATTGGTACTAATGAACCCAAATGTGCGAAGAAAATATCCCCACACCATTACACCAGCCTAAACCGTTGATACAAGGCAGAATGAATCCATGCTTTCATGTTGTTAATGACAAATTCTGACCCTACCATCCGAATGTCGCAGCAGAAATCAAGACATCAGATCAGGCAACATTTTTCCAAAATTGGAGATTTGGAAAAATGTCTGTTGTCCAATTTTGATGAGCCTATGCAAATTGTAGCCTCACTTTCCTGTTCTTAGCTGACAGGGGTGGCAGGCCGTGTGGTCTACTGCTGCTGTAGCCCATCTGCCTCAAGGTTTGAGGTGTTGTGCGCACAGAGATGCTCTTCTGCATACCTCGGTTGTAACAAGTGATTATTTGAGTTACTGTTACCTTTCTATCAGCTCGAACCAGTCTGGCCATTCTCCTCTGACCTCTGGCATCAACAAGACCTTTGTGCCCACATAATTTATTTGGAGATTATTTGTGATATATATTTTTTATAAAAAAAAAATTATTTACTTGATTTCATCAATATATTTACCCCTAGTACATCCCTCAGGTTAAATTTGATATTTGAATTTAATTGTGTATATTTATTTTAAAATTCTACATTCATTGGAGGGGTAAAAGTCTTAGTTTTACTATTCACATTAGCACTAGGAATACATACACAAAACAATTTGTTTATAATTAAAAAAAGAAACAAATGTGTTCCTCATGTCAATTTGACCCAAATAGATTTATCAAAAACTTATATGATAAAATATAGGATGTTTTTTGTTAAATGAGACATTTTCTTTAGCCTTCTACATATATGTGGTTATGAGAGAGTTTTAAAACCAAATGTTAAAATTTGCAGCAAAATGTGTTAATTTAGACATATGAGGTAAGAATCATGAAATATAATGCTATATTATTTCTCTACAGCAAAGACATCCAATGTGAGACTGAGCTGAATTAAATTAAGTGACTGTGGTAGACGCTCAGCTGTTCTGAGTATGTCAGATCCACTGGGATATTGACCCACAATCATTCCAAAGATTTTTCCTGAGTACACTTCCTAGAAAAATTGTCCAAAAAATATATACGTGCAAAATAAATAAACAATTCCGAATGGTAGTTCTTTATCTAAAATTCCTTACACTGCAGGTCAGAGGAAAAAGGAGATACTAGTTCTGATAGAAAAAAATAGCTCAAATCACCACTCATTACAACATTACACAGAAAAGCATGTAGTATCCATCATGCGTTGCATCACCAGTTTCAGAGTTCACATTTACAGATATTTGACTGAATAGGATATGCGTATTTAGCATGCTGTCCGGGGAGAGGGCTCTGAGCTCTGAAAGACACCCTAACTCATGTTATTTCCCTCATCAGGTTAGACAGAGAGATAGGGGTCTGAGCACAGTGTCTAGCCCGGCTCCAGAACACTCCCACCCCAGATTTATGTAGGTATCAGGTTTAATAGTGTGGAGCTGAGGTGGCAGAGGGATACTGAAGTCGAGAGAAAACAGAGGTATGATGTGTTTCACTATTTATAGGGCTTTGGTCTTAAGCTGATAGGATAAGAGTTGGATTGTCGTGTTTCTTCTGAAATTTGTTTATAAAACATCACCAAGACTGCTGTTACTGATGTAATGGTGTGGGGAATTTATTCTTGGCACACTTGAGGGCCATTAGTATACCATTCGAGCATAGTCAAAACCCCAAAGCCTATCTGAGTATTCTTGCTGACCACAGAGAATCTTGTGAGGGCTCCCTGTAGCAAGAAACAAATCCCGTCACAAAGCTTGAATCCTCTCAGACTGGTTTCTTATACACGACAATGTGTTTACTACTCAAATGGCTTGGAGGTCACCAGAACTCAATCAATAGAGCATATTTGATATGTGGATGTGGATCTGCAACTTAAAAATCTGTTGATGACAACGTCATTATTGGTCTGAAATCTCAGAGGAATGTTTCCTGAAAACTCTTAAATCTTTGCCACAAACAATTAAGGCATCTGAAGGCAATAAAGGGGGTCCAGCTCAGTACAAGTAAAGTATACTTCAAGTGGCCAATCTTTTTCATTTACAATTTCAGGATTTGCCCAGTTTCCCCCCGCAAAAAAAAAACAAAAACTTTGTGATAAGCTTTAATCAGAGCCACCAGTTTTTTTGTGATTTTGCGATCGCTGAATCAAATGCAAAATTAACAAAAAGTTGCAATCCTGCAAAATTCTTAATTTAAACAGAAAATAATCGCAAAAAACATCCAATTCCAAACCTTAACCCTCTCATCCACGGTGTCCACATTTGTGGACAGTTAATTTAACTTAATTTAAGGTTCATTAATCATGGTAATTTTCTCCAAACCACTTGAGGGCAGTGTAAGTAGACTGTCAGCAGTATTGTCATAGTGGCTACTCTCTTTCATTTCAGTTATTCCTTGCTAGATGACATCATAAATCCAAGATGGCTCATGGTGATGGCTGTGTGCTAAATGCCTCAGGCATATCTGTGAAAAACTTTTATTTAAGGTCTATCAAGGTCTATCAAGGTAAAAAAAAAAAAATAAGTATGTCCAGTAAAGTATGATGAATATGTTAGTAATTTAGAGTAGAATGTAGTTTTTATTCACCAAAAACCAACTGTCCACATATGTGGACGTCATGCAACACAGGAGTCAGATTGCATAAAAGTCCATTTTTCTGTAACCTGTTGGAATATATATTTATTTTTTTCAAAGATGTTATAAATTGTCTTATATTGTAATAAAACAGACGTTTAACAAATATATCAACATAAATAGTCATTTAAAATGACATATTACAGCATTAAATGGCATTTGTACACATTCATATGGAAACAAATTAGCATTTTTCCTTCTAAACAGGGAAAGAATAGTTCAAGACGTCAGTACAGAATAATTGAGAATATTCCAGAGGGCAGTGACAGTGACAGCAGTGATGAGTATATGCCAGAAAATAACATACCCATAGTGCAAACATTATATATATATATATATATATATATATATATATATATATATATATATATATATATATATATATATATATATATATATAACTATTGTTATTAGTGTTCCTACAATATGTGTTTTATTGCTATTTTATTGTACTATTGTTTTTAATTAATGAGCTGATATGAATAGAATAACAGGCCATTAAAAAACACAATATTCCATATTGTCAGCTATGTCTTTTGTCCCATTTTACACCTTTGTTGCATGGTGTCCATGTAGGTGGACAGTTAAATAATTTTTAAATAAAACAAGTAAAAATGGATTTAAATTTTAGTGTCATATTAAAGTTATAAATAGGGATGTGCAAAATTATTCGATTAATCGATTGCATCAGCGACGATCGAGCATGAAAACGATGATCAATTGGCTCTAAAATTAAATTCCTTTTATTCTTTCTGATTGGTTATACTGGTATTTGGGCGGTAGTTTGATATTTGATTGGTCATGGCTGCAGAGAGTTGCGGTCTAGAGGCGAGACCTGAGCGCAGATAGAGTATAAGTGGGTCACACACCAGAAGCGCCGTGTCGCGCCACGGCCCACATATTGTCATGCGTTTCAGAATTCTAAACGTATGTTTCTATCAGGGTACACAGCGGTGCCTAGCCACAACTCAGGACACTTCATATTTTTGCCGCACCACAGAGCGCCATCTGAATAGTTTCATTTTAAATACCATGCGAATGTGCACGTCTGGTGTGTGATACTTTTTACCTCTCTGATTCATCATCTCTCCTTTCTGCTTCATAGCCATATAGTCAAAATAAGATCATCATCATATTATAACTTTAGTTTTGTCGATTTGCAAAGCTTGCTGCATGCTGACACCTCTGCATAAAAGTTACTCCGGTTTCACAGTAAGCGGTGTGTATTTTATCAGCGTGCATTTAAACAACCGGTATTCACACCGGGAGCAGAGCAGTGTGTGAGGCGCGCGGGAATGGTTTTCTGCGCACATGCATGCGTCAGTTTGCTTTCACCACCATTGTTTCAGTTGCGCATAGAGAATAACAAACTTGCGCATGCAAAATACGAAAAATGTGAATGGCATCTAGCGTCTTTATTTGGGGATTACTACTTTAATTTAATACACTTGCATAAAGTAAATCGTATCTCAAAGCTTTTACTGGGGCTCGTTTTTTTCGTACCGTCTCCCCATGCCA
The DNA here is from genome assembly GCF_903798145.1 of Danio aesculapii. Taxonomy (NCBI): domain Eukaryota; kingdom Metazoa; phylum Chordata; class Actinopteri; order Cypriniformes; family Danionidae; genus Danio; species Danio aesculapii. The sequence continues at coordinate 18,175,352 of NC_079440.1, read as the reverse complement.
CCCCTCAGCAAGATGCCGTCCTGGGCATCGACCATATTGCCCATGCCTAAATACGCCACTGCTCACACTTCTTTAAATGTTTACTGTGTTAAGCAATATTGATCCAGATTTTTAATAGCCCAACAGCGTTGATTTAATTGTTTTCTGAATCCTGTCATAGTTTTATCAACACCATTTTTAACAGGGCTTTACATAAAATGTATATATATTTTGAATTGAATGTTATTTAATTGTTGCTATAATGCACACACACCCCGGTCTCTTGCTTAAGCTCCACCCCCGATTAATCAATGAATCGTTTGTCGAACTTGTGGATTAATGGAAATGAAGAATAGTCAGAAATGCCCATCCCTAGTTATAAAAATAATAATAAAAAATCTAAATGTTTTTATATAATCAAATTAGATTTATTTCAGTTTGCAATGAATTGTTTTACATGACTTATAGATGTTGCATACGCAGTGCATGTGATGTATTTGAGTGTCTCATCTGCGCCCTCACAATCATTACATTACATAGAAGGTGAGGGGCAATTGTTTTGCAGCCTGTGCAGTAAGTAGACGTGGATGAAGCGCAAGTGATTTACATGTGAAGTCAATGCAAAGATGGGATTAGACATCCTGTGGTGCGAATTAGGCCTTTTGTGCGTTTGACGTGCTTCAGACTACAAAAGAAAGTGGGAGCAAACATCTATCAAATGGAGCAGTGGAAAAGCAAGCAGTTTACAGTGATCAGTTTTAAATCTTGTATTGACAAAAGACCAAAATAAAGAAGCTTTATTTTTATGATTTGTGTCATAGTCATTGTGTCAGATTGCACGTCAGATTGGACACCTGGCTACCTAACACAGACATAAAAAATTGTAAGAAAAATTAAAAAATAAAAACATTTTTACGCAAATTTTTCCACAAATTTCTGGGAATTACCTCCACAAAGTCATTTTTACTGCAAATAAAAAAAAAAAAAAAACTAAAAAATTCATGGAAAAACTAGAGGGTCTGTTTAATTAAGTGTTTTTAAATCAGGTTGGTGACATCAGTTCTTTCTTGTAATTTAATAATAATAATAATAATAAGTATTATATTAATAATAAGAATTGTTATAATAATAATAATAATAATAATAATAATAATAAAGGCCTAATTCGCAATACAGGATGTCTAATCCCATCTTTGCATTGACTTCACATGTAAATCACTTGCGCTTCATCCACGTCTACTTACTGCACAGGCTGCAAAACAATTGCCGCTCACCTTCCATTTAATGTAATGATTGTTTGCATATTCTCCCCATGTTCATGTGGGTTTCCTCCAAGTGCTCCAGTTTCACCCACAGTCCAAAGATATACAGTACAGGTGAATTGAATAAAACTAAACTGGCCATAGTGTATGTGTGTGAATGAGTGTGTATGGGTGTTTTCCAGCACTGGGTTGCAGCTGGATGAGCATCCGCTGTGTAAAACATATGCTGGTTAAGCTGGCGGTTTATTCTGCTGTGGCGACTGATAAATAAAGGGACTAAGCCAAAGGAAAATCAAATAAAATAAAATTATTATTTTATAATAATAAAATATTATCACTGTAAATTTATGTTAAATCTGTACTTTTTATCGACTATTTTAAAAGTAACATTCTGGCAGTCGACTTCTGCAACCATTTTCTAAAACTATAGAGTTCACACCCCCCCCCCCCCACACTTTATTTTATAAGCTAGAACTGAAAACCCAGAATTAATCTTGTTGGCTTTTTTATAAGTTTACATCAGCAACTTTCTTTTGACCTACTTCAGCCTAATAGAGCTGACTAGGAGAATTTCTGGCAGAGTGGAGAAAGTGCATCCCAGATATCGCTGGCTTTAACATCATTTGAGGTGGTTTAAACTTAATCTGGACTCTCAGACAGTTGACCTAGTTTTAGCCTGAGTCAGAGAGACATTGTTCCATAGAGGACTGGAGACTGCACTGCAGGCTATGAATAGTTGTGATGTAAAGCAGACTGCTTTCCCTGTGTAGTAATTTCATAAATACACTGTTATTTTTACTTGTGATGTGATGTTGTGACAGAATTTACCTGTTTGACAGCACAGATGAGTCGACTGTAACAGTATACCATGACCAGCACAGGGATTCCTAAGCAGAAAATAAACAGGCAGATGATGTAGGAATGCGACTGGGTGGTGTTGGCGGTCCATGTCACCGAACAACTGGTTCCTGCCCCTTCCAGCCCATAGCTGCTCCATCCCAGCAGAGGGGGAACCGTCCAGAACAGTGAGTAGAGCCAAGAGCCCCCGACTGCCATTAAGGGTTTACTGTAGTCCGGAGCCCTCTTGTTGTAAACAGTTAAAGTACTGTAACGATCATATGAAAGGATTGCCAGAGAGATCAACGATACAATCCCTGTCAAAAAACGAAAAAGAAAAATCTGTTTTACACACATGCTCATACTTAAAATTAGGTACACATTTTGTGATTTGGGGCCCTGAGCAATTACAGCCATGGGGCCCATGAGTCCTAAAATGCACCAATATCTACAGTACGTTTTAAACAATTTAGGCTCATTCTGAAAACGTAGCCCTATAAACGTTTCTGGAGATCATAAATTATGTAGCCAGAGCGACTTATGGCTGTATTTCGATTTAAAACTAATGTTACAGGGTGGTATGATGCCATTCCTTTTTACGCTTACCAGCTGATCGCTGGTACCTCCGTATACTTTCCTGCTGTTACCAGTTTGTCCAGTTAGCTCGCCATGTAAAATACACCTGTGGACTTGTGGCGCAGAGAGGAGTTGACCACGACAACAGGGATGGGCAAAAATACATTGAAATGTGAAAATAAAATAATAAATACCTTAATTTTACATGTACCAAAATAAACTACAAAATACAGCAGCCACAAAATAAAATACTGTATTTTAAAATACTACTAAAATACTTTTACAATGGAGCATGACATTTCTTTAAAAACCTTTAATCAATAGTCATATTTGATGAATCCCTTCATCATTAAACTGACTGAAATGCCAACTGGCCAAGCTAGGACTCGAATCAGTGACCTTCTTGTTGTGAGATGACAGTGCTAAGCCACTGAGACACCATGCCGCGGGGTGATATATGAAGAAAATAGTTTTTTTGCGATTGAAATCTTCTATACTTAATGTAAAATCATGGTTTCCTGGAGGGCGACGCGGAGGCGCAGTGGGTAGCACGCTTGCCTCACAGTAAGAAAGTCACTGGTTTAAGCCTCGGCTGGGTCAGTTGGTGTTTCTGTGTGGAGTTTGCATGTTCTCCCGGTGTTCACATGGGTTTCCTCCGGCTGCTCCGGTTTCCCCCACCAGTCCAAAGACTTCTATTTTCAATAATTGTTGACTTGCTCTCAAATATACCCTGCTATTTTTGTTATTTTCTTTATGTGTGCATAATTTCCATCCAAACTTCAATCATTGACCACCCTCTTAATTCATTTTATGTTCCGATCTTAAGCCTGTATATAACTGAGAAAGCATCAATCAGAGGTCGCTTTTTTATGGTGTCATCATATAGACTTCTTACAAAGTATTTTACAGTTTTTAAAAATACAAAAATACAAGACACTAAAGTATTTTGATACAAAATATGAAGCCATTTTCACAAACCCCTATCAAATACAAATTACACAATACTATTTTGTATTTAAAATAAGTATTTATAAATACTGCCCACCCCAGCACGACAACAAGGTTTGAGTGCACCTAAGAACGGTTCCAGAAAGCAGGTAAGATAAAAACAGAAGCCAAAAAATTAAATAAACAAGTAAATAACAGGGTGAGAAAGTAGCTTTTCATTTATTGCATTGCTTTTTAAAATTGTCGGTTGGTTTAGGGAAGTAGGTGGGCGGGTCAATCGGTGCTTTTGAAAACACTATTGGTTTGGTTTAGGGAAGGGTGAAGGGTGGGGGGATCAGTCGGTCAGTCAGTCAACTGCGGCCTCTGGTGGATTTACGCGAGAACAGCAGGTGTAAATGGCACTCTCGAGAGACATTTGCGATCTGAAAAAGCGTACAAACCTGCCTCTGGATTTGTTTAAAAAAAAAACAAAATCTGCAAAAAAAGTAGTTCCTGGGACATATTTGGCACTCTCCAGAAATGTATTTAGAGGTACGTTTTCAGAATGATCCTGTGTTTGTTTAAAAAAGATGTTAATTGACAAAAAATATAAATAAATCAACAAATTGGGGGGACAAATTTGCTTACACTAAAATTTTCTTTATTAGACCCTCACCATACAAAATATGACACAAAAACGATGCTATAGGTTTAATTTATACTTCTAGGCCAGGCGGATTTAACCAATAAGGAAAGTAAGCAGCTGTTTAGGGCCCCATGAAATTTAGGGGGCCCCATTCAATACCTAGATGTATAAATTATACATAACACCATTTTTTATCAGAATTTGTATAGCGAGATTAAATAAAAACAAAATAAATTTTTTGTGCAAAACAAATAAAATTTTAACGCAATTAAGCAAAATTGTCCCCCACCCCTAATCATTGAGCAGTGAAGCAGTCGAATCAGGTAAAGTTTTAGTTTTAAAAATGATTCATTATTTTTGTGTTATTTTTTATTTTTATTTATTGTTGTGAATTCATTTTAAGAAAACAAATTATATAAAATGTAGATATACGGTGCATTTTTGGACTGTTGGTTGTTGACTGTTGAATTGTTTAAGGCCCCTGAGTGGTTGCTTACTTTGCTTATTAGTTAAATCAGGTCCTGGTTAAAATGCAACTCTCATTTTACACAAGTATTACACAGCTCTTGGTTTTTTTTTATGTGAAAACTGTTAGTACATAATTAAATGGAAGCAGAAGTATACAGTATACTACTGACTTTCAAAAATGTTACATGTAAAATATGATCAGTTGTATGTATTTAGGTGCACTAAATTTGTAATCAACAGTTCTTGCTCTCATAGATTGACATGGTAAACGTTGTGAAATTTGTCACATAGCTGTCAGAAATTTACTCAGGTGGTACCTGTTCAAAAGATACATGTTTGTACCTATAGGATTACCATCCATCCTACACTCAAAAAAAATGTTGTTGCTTGTTCAACCTACTTATTTAAAATGAGCTGAAACAACAATTTTTGAGATGGTTGACTGGATCAACTTAATTGTTTTATGTTCAATCCACTTAAATTTGTAAAATACTAATAAGTTAACTTAATTCTTTCATGTTGTCACAACACAAATCTATTGTGTGGAACCCAGCATTTTTACCATGTATTTTTCCCAGCCTCACTGTAAAAAAAGGCTGGGTTCTACACAATTTCTTAATGTCACAAAACTAATTTATTATATAAGTTAGCTTAATAGTTATTGCAAATTTTAGTGGATTGAACATAAAACAATTAATTTGTCCCTCAAAAAACAACTCATTTTAAATAAGTACTTTTAACAAGCAACAAAAAGTGATTTTTTTGAATACATGTCCTATTTTGGGCACTATGAAGTGTCTGGCTGGAATTTGTAAATTTCCTAAAATAGCTGTGATTCTGCTTTTGCTTTCTTTTTTATTTCTTTAAAAAAAAATTTTTTTTTTTAAATTTTATTTATTTATTTATTTATTTATTATACAATTTCATGAAATGCATGCATTACAGTGATATTGCAGTGTCATGAAAAGCTGCAAATGCTTAACATTTTGGAAATTTATGTCATGAAATTCTATTGGGCACAGCCTAATCTGCTCGTACTACGTCATCAATTACATGGCACAGGTGATTGGTTGCTGTCGCTTCAGCAGCCAATGAGCTTGCTCCTCAACATTTCAAATGCTCAGTGTTTTTGCAGTATGCACAGATATGTGCAGCACGTTTTCAGATCCCTCCTCCCCAAGCTCCATCTTTGTATACAGTAGATCTGCTACAGGGTAACATGTGTAGAATGTTATGTTTGCAGCAGCAGTGTGGTGTAATCTCAGACAGCAGGTCAGTGAATATACTGGTGGTAGTAAGTATTGGTACTTGTTCTGCGTCAAACCAGCAGCAAAAGTCAAAACCAAAAAAAAGTCAAACCAGTCAAACCAGCAGCAGCAGCGTAGCAGATCTATACAGCCAAGAACAAAGATATCAACACTTCTAAAAACATATTCATTACCATATAATCTCTCAGAGAGATGTCATGACAGAAATCATGCTGTATGTATTAAAGTTCTGTGACAGTGACATGGTTGTAAATGCATTTGTTAAGTATTTAAAACCATCATCACTCAGCACCCCTGCTTTTTTTTTTGCAAACTGAAATATGTTCACCCTACCCAAAGACTCCATATTTGCTAACAAATGTGATGAGAAAAGTGAGGAAGCATTAAATGAGTAGTGACTGTGTTCACTATTTTACAGAAATTTATACTATAATCATCTTAAAGTGCCTTTAATTACTCACTGCAGTTGGTCTGATCTTTCCTGCCATGCTTAAATCTTAATTTTAACATTGTTATGCTAAGCCTCTTAACTACTCCTTGCAGCTATAATTAGAATTATCATTATTACATTTATTATTTCAGCAATTTTCAAACATTTTGATGGTAAAGACAGATAGGAGGATTAACTCACAAGAAACTCTTTTTTCTCAATTATAAACATAAGACATAACTTATTTTACAAAATAAAAAAGATCATCCTGCACACATTGCAGGTATGAGGAGAACTTCCTAGAAACAAACATCATAATATTTAACAATAGGGTATATGCAGAATATGCGGATGGACTTTTAACATTTCAGTAACCTGGGTCAAGCGCTTCTGGTGAACTGTATGCCGTACAAAATCGGTGTGCTTAATGTCTGTTTTTTTTAAACAGACTTATTTTTCACTGCTTGAATGATATATGATATAAAGTGGGTCTCAGAATGTACAAGAAGCCCTGCATTAAATTACAAATATTTTCTGCGCAATAACTTTAATATATAAACATTTATTTTTACCACAGTATATTCAATGGAGTTTCTGTGTGCATGTAAACGGCTTTTTATCTTGTTTTATGCTTGGACAACTTAATGAATGCTTAAGTCTATTTAGCAGATTGTATTTTAATTACATTAAAACTTTGATATTGTAAAAGAAACCATGTAACATTTATAGAAGTCACATTAACCGTTCACCAGAAGTTTATAAGTATGGGAAGAAACACTAGCTGTGCATATTCCCTATTTTAAAGAACAAAAGAAAAGATCAATATTTACTAAACAAAATGTTATTTATAACAATTCTCTTTGAATAATTGTTTATCTACGTCAGTGTAAATTAATAAATGTATGAGCTAAAGAATGTTTTTGCCAAGGTCTGTCTGAGTGCTTACTTTGATGTTTACCACCTCCCTGTTTTCATAGTTTTCAGTGTTTAGCTCCTATTCCAGTGTTTGATTACCTGGTCTCGATTGTCATTTGTCACTATGGTTACTGATTATGTTCACATCTGTCTGATTTAGTTACTCATTACCCATTATCTCATGTATTTTTTATATATATATATATATATACACACACATATATACATATATATATATATATATATATACATATATACACATACATATACTTAAATAAATATACAGTTGAAGCCAGAATTATTAGCCCCCCTTTGATTTTTTTTCTTTTTTTAAATATTATGTTTAACAGAACAAGGACATTTTCACAGCAAGTCAAATTTTTTCTTGTGGAGAAAGTCTTATTTGTTTTATTTCAACTAGAATAAAAGCAATTTTTAGTTTTTTAAAAACAATTTTAAGGTCAGAATTATTAGCCCCCTTAAGCTATATATATTTTTTTGATAGTCTACAGAAAAAACCATCGTTATACAATAACTTGCCTAATTACCCTAACCTGCCTAGTTAACCTATGTAAGCTAGTAAAACCTTTAGATGTAACTTTAAGCTGTATAGAAGTGTCTTGTAAAATATCTAGTCAAATAATATGTACTGTCATTATGGAAAAGATAAAATAAATCCGTTATTAGAAATGAGTTATTAAAACTATTATGTTTAGAAATATGTTAAAAAATCTGCTCTCCGTTAAACAGAAATAGGGTAAAAAATAACAGTGGGGCTTATATATATATATATATATATATATATATATATATATCAGAGGCGTGCGGTCAGGGGAGGCAGGTGAGGCAATAGTATACTAATGATAAAACAAATATTTGTTTTATAAATGCAATTTCTGTATGATTAAAATGATTTCAAGAATTTTTTTGATCAAAATCGCTGTATTTTGTGTATCTCCTGTTCAACTACAGTGTAGGAAGCGAGTTGAGGCAGCACCGAGCTCTGCCTCATTTCAGATTGTGTAATCCCTTACAAACGGGCTTGAGCGCTCCCCTTTTGCTCACTCAGTGTATGCTACCAATATAATGCTTTATTAAAATTTTTTTATACCATATAGACATTTTTTATATGTGCTCACTTTCCATTTATAAGGTAATGTATTTCATGTAAGTCTATCACTTATTTTGTGTTAGAATCTGACATAAAGCCGCACTGAACAGACCTGAGATGAGGCAGGCAGTAGCTTTGCCGCACTGAAGAGGGCGCGCATGAGCTCACATTAATTATGTTTAGTAGTTTCTTCTACGCAGTAAAGTTCAATATGAGTCCATTATTTTATGTTTTGCTCTGACTGACTGCGGATATCAGCAAGAAAATTTCTCAAAATTGAACTTTAAATCAAAACGTGAATAAATAATGGATGACCAATGCTAAAGATAAAAGCTAAAGAAATTGCTTCAAAAGACGGGACAGAAGATAACGCGATCATTTCAAAGTAATGATAAAGTCATGTCATGTCAAGACTTCATTTACAAGTACTGTAAAGGTAAGATTAATGTGTCCTGTGTGTGTGTGCGTGTGTGCGTGTGTGCATGCGTGCGTGAGAGAGAGAGGGCATATATGAAAGATATATGAAACAGTTGGCAAACATATCGGGTGGATATGTTTGTAAATCTGAAATTTGACTTTGAAAGAGTCAGTGCCTCAGCAGCCACAAACCTCACCGCACGTCAATGAGATGCAAAAACCTCTAAATGCCGTGTAAAACTTGAGAAAATGAGAATTTTTATCAGGCTCCTGTGTATAGGTTCAGTAATATCACTTTTATGGCAAAGGATAAGTGCTTTTCCACGACATAAACAAAGGAGGCTGAGAAAAATGTACATTTTTTGATATAAATTTCAGATGGCACTTCAAGGTTTTTACATCTCAACTCTTCATATATATATATATATATATATATATATATATATATATATATATATATATATATATATATAGTGCATGATCCTTTTGTTTTTTTTTATAGTTGGCTGCTTCTCCTTATTTCTAATATTTTCCCAGTACAAGGAAGGGCATCGTAATGCCACGCCAGCAGAGGGACCCCTCGCCCGACTACTGACTCAGCTCCGCTCCCTCTGCAGTCACTTCCTGTTTGTGCTGTATTTCAGCAAGAGTTCAGGCCATGCCTCTTTGCGAAGTATTGCCAGTTTACCTGCCTTACCAAGCGTTGTTCCAAGTGACTTTCATGACTGCTATCCTGTGTATGACCCTGCCAGCCTTGTTCCTGTACGCTCTCTGTCTTTGCCCTCTTGGTCTGTTTTGGACTGATTGTTGTGTTACTGAACTTCTGCTTGCACTCGTACTATGTCGTCTGGATTTGCCCCTGTGCTTTTTATTTGGATTGGACTGCTTATATATTGCCGACTCTCTGCCTGTTTATTCGTTGATGTCTCTGCCTAACCCCTTTAATAAACTTCTGCACATGGATTCTAACACAGCCCCAGCCTCCTTGTTACAGGCATCTGCTGCAGAAAAAATATGCTAGCGCAGTTGATGGTTCATTCTGCTGTGGCAACCCCTGATAAATCAGGGACTAAGCTGAAGGAAAATTAATGATTGAATTAATGAAGATTGTTAATATACCTCAACGCTGCAAACAGATGCCACATCTTCTACTCCCTCCTTCACCCAGCTGTGACAATTTTAGACAAACTGCATAAATTAATTTACATTTAATCATTCAGATGCTTTTATCCAAAGTGACTTTCAAATGCCGACAAAAGAAGCAATCAATCTAATAAAAAAGAAACAATATGTGAGTGCTGTGATGACATCCAGTTTTAAGTCTAATGCAGTACACATTGCAAGATTTGTTTTTTTTTTTCTTCAGGTGTGTTTGTTTAAGGATGGAGCTAAAATCTGCAAGACGGCGACCTTCCATGACTGCAAGTTGCCCACCCCAGTTTGTAGACAAAAATCAGGGTCTTGAACTTGAATATGAGCAGCTCTTGACTGGCAGTGTAAATCGACGAACAGAGGTGTGACATGCACACATTTTGGCTCATTAAAGACCACTCTTTAAATTCAATACCTGCATGCATAGTTCAGGTGTAATTTCAGAGTTAAATTGAAATTAATACCTTTTACTACATTTTTAAATATGTTTTTAATACCTTCAAAAAAATAATAATATCAGCACGACTGTAGTGGTGTAAATTAAATATCTTTCCAAAAAGAATAACATTGCATTTAACCTATACATTTAAGTAAAGCAGAGGGATTAATCAAGATTTCACAATGAGCCTTTGTCCATATAGTTTTTAACAATGTCAAAAAGTAACAATAGGTTATATGCAGAAGTATGCGGAAAAAACGTTCAATTTGTCAAGTAACCTGGGTCAATTGCTTCCGGTGAAATGTATGCCGTTACAAAAAAAGTCACGTTCTTTAAAAATCAACAATCTCCACTGGCTGAGTGATATCCAATATAAAGTGGGTCTCAGAATGTACAAGAAGCACTGCATTAAAGTACATTTCCCCCGATATGTCTTTAAAATATAAACATTTATTTTACCCCAGTTTATTCAATAGAGCTTCTGCGCTAGCCTGCTAATCCTGGCAGGTGCGTGCGTGTAAATGGCTTTTCATCTCGTTTTATGTTTGAGCAAATAAATGAATGCCAAAATCTATTTAACTGATTATATTTTAATTACATTACAACATCGATGCTGTAAAAGGAGCTGTATAAAATGGAAAAAAGTCACATTAACCGTTCACCAGAAGTTTATCAGTATGGGAAGATGAATGTATGGGATAGCTGATATGAATCAGAAAAGCGTTAAGACCGATTCAGCACGTTTTTAGAAAAAATTAAAGCAGGTCGCACCACACCATTATATACAGTTGCAAAAATGCTCCCAAATATATTGTGAGGTTGCATAGATCAATTTCGGGTGCATATGCGACCAAAATGGTCACAATTTTAAGCCTTGGTGTGTTGACGGCGCAGCTCTGTTGCCAAGTTACCAGAGATAGGAGACTTTTTCCAGCCCAAAATCTGTCCAAAACCGATCCAAATGCATAAAAAATCCCAAAAGATTACATTTTAATTGATTTAAATCAAAATTAACCTAGTTACTTTAACTGTCATAATTGTTAACCATACAGCAACTAACACCAGCAGTCACAGAACCACAACATAACTGGCTCACATCGAAACACGGCCCCCTCTCACCCACACACTGCACTACCTATTAGAGTATGTTTTACTTTACAAAATAGGGTACACATTCATCCCATTTGGCATTTTAAATTCTTTTGAACATAACTAGGTGCTGCTCGTCAATCAGACAATGCTTTGTTCTTGCTGTCAATTGTGGGAAAAAATGATCGATAAAAGTGTCATAATAAACCACTGTGAGTTTAACTGCAGGCGCTGCGTGATGCGTGTGCAAGCGAGGTTATATTAATTCAGGCAGAGGTGGCAAAAAAGCTTCGCAGCTGTTGCCAACTACAGGCCGAAGCCAGTCTTTAAATCTTGAGTCCTCCAGCCAGTGGTCCGAAAACTTGCATTTACCCAGTTTGTTTTAAGGCATGCGCGAAGGAACATTACCTCATATTATATCACTTAGGTCCTACTCTCAACATATTAATAAATCCACGAAACTTTTAGAATAAAGACCTGCACTTAACACAAATTGAAAATTTCAATGTTCATATGGAGGTAAGCGGTCAGCTGTAAGCATGAAAAGGAACGGCATTATACCGCCCGTAACGTTCGTTTTAAAGATTAAATGCAGCCATACATACTTCTGGCTACATAATTCGCAAACTTCAAAAATGTATATAAGGCTACGTTTTAAGAATGAGCCAGATGAAAAACCTTGACAGTTCTGTGGTTCTCATCTATACATGCTGATCTTTAGTTTCTTTAGTGGTTTCTATTGTATTTCAGTCATGTGATTGTCTGGGACATTCTAGCAGCTTTATTTATTTTCCTGAGAGCAGTTATTCCTAGCTGTGTCTTGGATCGTAATCTGTTACAAATGGTAGACATGAAGACAGGGGTAATTCCAAATGCAGCTTTTTTTTAGAATGGTCGGGCAGATAGTGGTAGAAAACTAGGGATGGCTGACGTGAAACTGACGTTTCGACGAAGTGTCAAGATCCCAAAGCGCAAATATTTCAAAACACTGCACCGAAGCAGTCATCATATGTCATCATGATCTTTTGCTTTATATGAGATCAGACGATCGTGACGGCTGTAGTTATTCCAGTTGTGTTATTTTTTGGTATTTATCTTCAGGAAATCACTGAAGGCATATATTATGTTATCATAACGATCTAATCTGGCAATAAGATCGTAACTATACTGTGTATTACAGTGGCCATATTCATCTATGTAAACACACAAAAAACAACATTAACATTATAGCAGACACTGTAAAAAGCTCATTCCCAGCCACTAGACTTTTCTGACAGGGTAATCGAGTGTCATTGCGTATCAGAGTGTTGTGGGACTGCTTTGCAGGAGTTATTATTATGGATTATAGATAGTCAAATTTAGTGGTTTTTATTTTAGATTTTTTTTTTTTAAAAAGCATGACAGTAAAACATATATTGAATATATTAAAACATATGCTTGTTGTAAAAATTCAGAATAATGACAAAAAAATAAAAAATACTAGTTTGTGGATCTCCTTACTTCCGGGTGCAGCTATGCTATGCTGAAATCTCCATTCAAAGGGGTCTCTACCTCTTCCCCTTAGCCCTACACCTTTAAGTTAAAGAGAATTGGGACACCCCTACCCCAAAGGGTAATGGGAAGGGCTAAGGGGCAGAATTGAGGTTGGGCCTTAAAGTGCTGCAAATGGCCTGGGTTTGAGTCCTGACTTGTACAAATACACTGAAATTGTGCCTTGATGTATTTTAATAATATTACTTTTTATGATCAAAACAAGATGTATTGATTCACAAAGTTCATCATTCGGATGTTAGGCCAATGTTTAAAAACTATCATCTATAGCTGCATCACCCTGGATTCGAACCCTGGATTATCTCACCACTCCACTAAATCACTTGAAGCCTCAATTTGCTTAACTGTTTGAAGAAGCTGTTCCAGTGCGATACACAAAAAATGACCACTAGGCGTCACTGTAGAGATTCAAAGCTTCAACATTTTTGCTTCGACTGTTTCAACGCTTCACGAAACCTCGCTTTGTCCATCACTATCGAAAACTAGCATATACAGTATAGTACAGAATCCAAGAGCATAATCCAAAGACTAAAGTTCAGAGCAAACGACAATCAATCAAAAACACAATAAACAGTCCACACATCAAAAACACAGGAAAACAAGAAAAATAAAATGCTTTGAATTGAATACAACAGCAAGACAATACTCAGCCATGTCGTCACCTTGGAATTATATGGTTCTATTTGCGTTCTGAATGATTTTGAGATATTGAGCGTCAATGTTTTTGCATTCCATAGCAAACAGTATGTATGCAACATTTATTTTTTAAATAAAAAGTCTTTAAAATTTAAACAACTTATAAAAAAACATCCCATGATGTAAATAAGTTGTCAATTAATAAGAATATGTCAATAACTCAATTTTGACAAAAATGTCAGCTAGAACCTTATAATTCTAAGGTGTGTGAAACTAAAGGGTTTAACTAGTCCAATTAATAAATGAAGATGAGTTTCAGCTGTGTGTGTCCAAATAACTGTCAGCAGTGGCAAGAGTGATTGGTGCAATGATTTCTGGGATTTGTAGTTCGGCAGGAATGTAGGAAGTGATCTCCCGCAGAGAAAACACTGCTTGCGATCACAACTGTTATCTTGCTGAAATGTCCACCCTGGTTTCATCTTCCTTCATCAAATTAAAAGTGATGACATGTTACAAACCAAACATTAATTACAGTGAATAAAATACTATTTGCTTGTCTGTTCACATTAGATAGAAAAGAAAGCCCTTACTGCTAAAGTAATGTAATAATTTAGGAAATAAAAAAATTAGAAATGACTGCCAGGTACATGGCTATTTTACGAAACAGGGAATAAACTCTCACTACAGCCCCATTTGTTGCTATTACATATTAATGGAAGTGCCTTTAAGCAACAATCAGTCTCTGATGTTTTTCAAAGGGCACGTGTGTGAAATTGCAAGCTGGGTGATCCAAATAATTTCATTCAAATCCAGCCAAAACGGTATTTTGAAATGAAAGTTCATTATGGGCATTAATTGACAATAAATTCCAAAGAATATGAAGGGCATATTCACAGTTTTTTTGTCTCACCCTTTAAGTAAGCTGTGTTAATAAAGATCTCCGGAAATCTGCTAATCTTTGAGTCTGTTTACTGAATCTTTGGCTGTCGCATTTGTCACTGTGTGTATGCAAGAAACGGCACACAACATTAGAGCTGAACATATTTGCTCTCCATACGCACAGTAGGGGATTACAGGGTAAATTTTTATATTCTGAGTGTGTTGCTTGGTAGAGTCAGACACTGCAGCCTACTTTCTTCTCCTTTCACAGCACACCAACAAGACATAATAATGTTCTGGGTTCAAAACAACTGGCTGTCTTTAGAGAGTATTTGTGCCACAGAGAAAGGGGCAAAAAAGGTGTATAGATGGAGAAGCACAAAAGGTAAAGCTGATTCATTTAACAAAATGTTTTTGTTGGTCCTAAAATAAGTAAAAAATAATTCATTCATTCATTCAATTTCTTTTCGGCTTTGCCCCTTTAATAATCTGGGGTCACCAAAGCGGAATGAACCACCAATTTATCCAGCACATTACACATCACTGGGAAACATCAATACACACTCATTCACACACATATACTACGGACAATTTAGCTCACCCAATTCACCTGTACCGCATGATTTTGGACTTGTGGGGGAAACCAGAGCACCCGGAGAAACCACGGAGAAACCTACATGAACACGGGGAGAACATGCAAACTCCACACAGAAACGCCAACTGACCCAGCCGAGGCTCGATCCAGCAACCTTCTTGCTGTGAGATGAACGCGGTACCACTGCGCCGCCCTCAATAATAATACGACAAAAAAAAAAATAAATAAAATAATAATAATGTGTGGTTGTCTCTATGAAATTATTTTAGGCAGACTTTTTTAGTTATAAAAAAAAAAATTTAAGGGCGTCACTGTGTATGTGTGTGAATGAGAGAGTATGGGTGTTTCCTAGTGAGCGGTTCATTCCACTGTGGCAACCCCTGATTAATAAAGGGAATAAGTCAAAAAGAAAATAAATGAATGTATTAAAATAAAATGAAAAAGTTATATAAACATCAGTTTTTTCACTGCTGTGTCAAGATAACAGTTCAAAATGATCAATTCTGCATCTCCAAATAAAACCAAACACAGTAGTGCTGTTTAGTTCCTGAATGCATATTTTATTTGGTTAGGTGAATGATTTTGTGCAACCCAGGTTCAATCTGATTACGTACCCCTGTATACGTCGCTGGAGAGTGCCAAATACGTCCCAGGAACTACGTTTTATTGCAGTTTTGTTTTTTTGCGAATCCACCAGAGGCCGCAGTGTAGGGTTTTTTGGTATCTAAAATTTCTCACGCGAGTGCCATTCACGCCTGCTCTTCTCGCATAAATCCACCAGAGTCTGCTGTCAACTGACTGACTGACCGACTAATCCCCCTACCAACCCCCTTTCCTAAACCCAACCGATAGTGTTTAAAAAAAAACACAGATTGACCGGCGGCCCTCCTCTTCCCTAACCCCAACTGACAATGTTTTCAAAAGCAATCCAGAAAAATAGAAGCCCTCATCTGATTTTTAGCACATTTTCAGGTTTTACCACATTCTCACCCTGTTATTTACTTGTTTGTTTTATTGTTTTGGCTTTTGTTTTTGTCCTAGTTTCTGGAACCGTTCTTTGCCGGACTCGAACCCCATCATCTCATTCAACTATGCTCTGCATCTCAAATCCTGTATGTATGAAATGAGTCACTGGACAAACTGGTAACACCGGAAACTCTGTCCACATGGAGGTAAGCTGTCAGCTGGTAACCACAAAAAGGCATCATACCACCCTGTAGCATTCTTTTTAAGACGAAATCCAGCCATACATACTTCTGGCTACACAATTCAGAAATGTATATAGGGCTACATTTTCAAAATGAGCCCATGTTGATTTTGCGACTTGCTGATAAATTTGTTGTTATTGTTTATTGTTGTTGTTGTTTTCTGTTTCTGCTCAAATTCACAGTACATAAATGAACAATGTCAGTAGATAACTTTTTAAAATTGTTTAATTGGCATTTTTTCAGAATCATACAATCTCATTTGTACATTTTGGTCAATTGTGTTCAATCGTATGTTTAGAAGCGCTTGAGGGCGTGCCTTTTTAAAACTCAATACACTTTCATGATTACGCGGTTTCAGACTCATTCTTTCTAAAACTCAATACACTTTCATGATTACGCGGTTTCAGACTCATTCTTTCTAAAACTCAATACACTTTCATGATTACGCGGTTTCAGACTCATTCTTTCTAAAACTCAATACACTTTCATGATTACGCGGTTTCAGACTCAATCGGAATCGGACGTTACCTCGCAATGAGGAATTAAATATATATATATATATATATATATATGATTAAATATATGTATAATATAATTAAAATGCAGAAACTCTGCACAATTCACTGCATGTGTGTTTCCTGGACAGTCTTTCACTGACACAGCAGAAGCCCCTATTTCACTCCTATGGAGAAAAATGAAAGTAAACTTCATTTCTCTCTCTCCCTCTCTTTCTCACTGTGGACCTTTGATCTGCTGGCGTGACGTTTCATCTGACATCACTTTGTTACAGAGACCCTATTGATTAAATGGCGGCAAAGTAGAATACGAAAGCAGCTTGAAACAGAAAGCGCGAGTATGTCTGCGGTCTGGAGGCATAATAAAGTTGATCATGACAACATTGCCATGGCAAACTTTATGATATGTAAACTTGGGATTGCTTGCTGGGCATTTTAAATTGAGGTGCTACAGTATTTGTTTTTATATTAGATTTTTTTAATCTGCTGTTGCACTAAAGTCCAAAAGTGAAGAATTTCAAGC
This sequence comes from Danio aesculapii, assembly GCF_903798145.1. Taxonomy (NCBI): domain Eukaryota; kingdom Metazoa; phylum Chordata; class Actinopteri; order Cypriniformes; family Danionidae; genus Danio; species Danio aesculapii. The sequence continues at coordinate 18,157,929 of NC_079440.1, read as the reverse complement.
TACGTCACAGAAGTGCTCTGTTTGCTAACAGAGCTGTTGAATGTTAAAATAAGGTGAATTAAATAAAAAATAAGGAACATCCTGGATCTGTTTCTTCAGTCTTATTTTTTATGTATTATAGAAGTATCATATCAGGTTTCGGTAATGGCAGTTACTCAAAATCAAATGACTCGGACTAGAGGGCAAAAAAATCTGATCGGGATATCCCAAATTTTCACACATTTGAGGTTGTAGCAATGAATATAAATTAGCCACTATTTCAAAACAGCAATTTACCAGTGCACTCCTGAAAGACACTATTAAAAATAAAGGTTATTTATTGGCTTTGACAGTTCCATGAAAATCCATTCAAACCACAAAAGGCTCTTTATTTAAAATGTAAAATGTTCCTGACTCAATAGTGTTGACATATCTTCTAACACAATCCAGCAAACAAAAACAAAGCCAAAAAATATTAAAATCAAAATACATTTACTTTCAAACAAATAATCTTCTTTCCTAAATACAATTATCTGCTCCTGCTGCTATACTGAATTAAAAAAAATCGATTGCCTATGACACAAAGATGCCAAAAAAAGCTTTGTTTTTAAAAAGAGGACATGGCAACACATCAGAAAAGCACTCTTTAAAGGAGCTTTCCAAAAAACGATCATCATAACATGCTTATGTTGGTAGTGTTTAGTTAAAATTAAGATCTATAAAAAGGTCTTTGGTCCCTATTAATACATAAAATAAAATCTGTGTAGTAAATGTGCAAATGCCATTATATTATGGTTACTCTTCTATCAGTAGTCACAGTTTTGGAAATGAGTTGTTTCATATAAACACATGACAATTTAAATGTCATGTATGAAATATGGAATTCCCTACCATATTTAAATGCAGCTTTTACTGCTAAAACTTAAAGGTCACCTGAAGTCCATTGAAACGTATTTAAAACAGTGGTTCTCAATTCTGGTTCTCAAGCCTCCTCGCTCTTCCTTACATACCACACCTGATTCAAATCATCAGCTTATTAACACAGAGATCCATGAACTGATCTTTGAGTGCCATATAAAGCTACGGTCACACTGGGCTTTGTGTGTGCGAAATTCTGTCGTACGGCGCTGCGAAAAGGGGCGGGATTTAACAAGATAATGAGACATTTAAAAAAGCCAATGATTGCTCAATATTTTAAATTTCTGTCCAGAGAGGTCATGTTTTAATCCTCAATTGGTCTCACGCAGTCAAGTGATGCGATTTCGCAGGTCAGAGTTCACCAAGCTTGAACTTTGCACCGCAGCGAGCTGCGAAACTTAACGCATGACCCTGCATTTCTGGTCTGACGCATTTGCGTGCGTATGAATGGAAGTCTATGGGAGGAAAAGCCCAGTGTGACCGCAGCTTAAGAGAGACATACAAAATGTGCAGGGTGTGTGGGGGCCCGGAGACCAGAATTGAGAACCACTGATAAAAAAGGATGCACATTGAGCAGCTCTGTTTAAAGCAGCCTGTAGTTTTTTGTTTACATCAGTTTGACCAGAGCTGGTGAGCTTGACAAATCTGCAGTTTACAGATTTTGAAAGCCACAGTGTGATAGTAATGTTGTTTAACAGTTTATCCTCCTAATCTTCTCCACATTGCTTTAAAATGTAGCATTCTGTGTAAAATCCAAAAGGGTCGGATATGTTTTGTAGTCTGCTAACACACACACACACACACACACACGCACACACATAATCCGTCCTGTGCTATTGTGACACTAACATGAAACCAGACTTCATTTATTCATCCTAACAGAAAGCATATGTTCAGTAAATTGTTCATCCCCTATGTAGAGAACTATTTAAACCAATTTACCATCTAGAAAATAATACATTTGTGAAAATGACATTTTGTGAACAACTTAATGTTTATAGTATTGAGGGCAAGACATTTCAGATTCGGGAACATCTGTTCCCCTTCGGATGGGGAACTCCAATGCGATGTGGAAACTTCCACTATGGGGATTTCGTCAGAATCCAATCATCTGAAAGAGTATAAAAACGGGCCAATGAAATGCCAATGAGTTGGCAGCGTCAGCGTGCACAGCTGGCGTCAATGACAATCAGTCATGCTATAAAGACGCAGCCAGTGCCATGCTCGACATCCTTTCGCTTTCAGAGCCTTTCACGAAGCTTCTGAGAGAGTCTTTGAGGGTATCTCCAACCTGTGTCTACAGAGAGAGATCGAGAAGCAGCTTCTCCCGGTCCAGAGCGCTTATATGCAGTGGCAGATGGTCGAGCTGGGTATTTCTCCCTTGCCTGACGTCCTTTGGGTCCAGTCCTCCAAGAGCGGTTTGTATATAGGAAAAAAGCTTTCCTAAAAGAGCAACACGGTCGTGCAGCGCGTCTTTTTCAAGACGTCACTCCGACCGTGCGTTTCTGGATGCGGTGGTTTCCTATCCCCGGATGATGGGCACGAGCACAGCGTTTCATGTCTGGGGGTCCAGCATGTTAATGCGGTGCTCGCGGGCAGTGCATGCCATCACTGATGTCATGTCTGTTGCGCAGTTAAGATCGCGGCTCGCTCTTGCAAAAGAGCCACCCACCCCAGTTGTCCCCCGCACTGCGGTTGGCACTCAGGCAGATCTGAGGGTTTCAGTGAGAGTAAATCCGCCGCCCCCGGGCCGTGGACCTCTCGCTCCTCCACGCGCTCCATCCAAGCTTCAGGTGAAGAGAAGCGCTCCGTCCTTGGATGGTCGCTCTCTCACCTGATGACACCGGGGGTCAGATGTCCATCGCTGCATCGGAGGATGGGCTGTCATTGTCTGATGAGGATGCGAGCCCGCTCGCTCCCTCCCTCCGGGGTGGAGAGCGTGGCGTTAGCATCTAAAAAGCAGACGTGATGGCCGTGCTTTCTCGGGCTGCTTCGGCCGTGGGTCTGGTGATGGTTTATCCCCCAGCCCCGCGGCCGGACCGACTAGATGGGTGTATGTGGAGGATATAAGGAGGCAAGACCTTCAAAGCCTCCCGTCCCCTTCTTCCCGGAAGTGCACAGTAAACTCACGCTGTCCTGAGGGCACTTTTTTCTGCCCGATCTGCGTGCGCTTCCATCCTCACCATCCTTGGAGGTTGGGCTGTCAAGGTCTGACGAGGATTCGAACCCGCTCGCTCCCTCCGGGACTTTGAGCGCGGCGTCGAATCCAGAAGCAGACTTTGCGGCTGTGCTTCCCCAGGCTGCTTCGGCCGTGGCTCTGGAGATGGTTTATCCCCCAGCTCCGCGGCCGGACCGATTAGAGGGGTGTGATGTGGAGGATGAAGGCGAGACCTTCTAAGCCTCCCCATCCCCTTCTTCCTGGATGGGCACAGTAGGCTCACGCGCCTTCCCCCTCCCCATGCACGCTATGGCCACCTAGAGGTCTCTATCGGCGGGATTGTATGACCGCTCCCCCCCCGCCGAGCCATCCACATCCACTGCTTTTTCGCCGAGGACGCCCACCCGCAGCTTTGCTTCGCCGCCCCCGCCTGCGCCTCCGGCCACGCGGCTGCACCGAGCATCGCGCCGAGCATCGCGCCGGCAACCAGCGTCCCCCGCCCAGGGCGCCGCTAAGTTCGGTAAAACGGACCGCGAAGCGTCCCTGAGGCGGGCCATCTGGGGAGGAGGGAATTTGCTCTTTCCCCGCTGGAGGGCGGGGCACGTTATTTAAAGGCGTAAAAAAAAAAAAAAAAAAAAACGCCATCAAAATCCTCAGTGAAAGAGCACTTTTCCCCTCCTCCGGATGTGACAGCCCGAACACTGCCAGTCTGGGACGCTATGCCTTCCAGCTCGCAGGATCGGTGCATTTCGCCAATGGCTCATGGAGCACGAGAGAACAGTCTCCTTTCTCTCCACTCCCAGCCCCTCTCCTGGAGTTTGAGTGCGAGACGAGAACATCTGCTCTCCTGTGGGACCCCAGCGCTCCCCGGATGAGCCCACTCACTCCACGCTGCCCCACCGCTGGCACGTCAGCGATCGTGCAGGTGGGACCATTTGCGGGGGCTCTGCCTGCCTGGTTAGCGCGGGCCAGCCCATCGCAATGGCTCATCCATACGACCAGACTCGGCTATGCGATTCAGTTCGCTAAACGGCCTCCCAGGTTCACGGGCGACCAGGGTCAGTCCTGCGTCCGCCCCTGTCTTGCGAGAGGAGATTGCTGTCCTCCTGGCGAAGGATGCAATCGAGCCGGCCCTCCAGCCGAGATGGAGCGTGGGTTTTACAGCCCGCACTTCATCGTGCCCCAAAAAAAAAAAAAAAAAAAAAAAAAAAAAAAAAGCGGTGGGCTATGGCTAATCCTATATCTGCACATTTTGAACCGCTGCCTTCACAGGCTGCGCTTCGGAATGCTTACGCAGATGCGCATCACGCGATGCGTTCGTCCTCAGGATTGGTTTGCAGCAATAGATCTGAAGGACGCGTAGTTTCATATCTCCACACTTCCACGCCACCGGCAGTTTCTGCGGTTTGCGTTTGAAGGTCGAGCGTGGCAATACAAAGTCCTCCCCTTCGGGCTCTCTCTGTCTCCGCGAGTTTTCACCAAGCTCGCGGGGGGTGCCCTCGCGCCCCTTCGGCTCGCCGGCATCCGCACGCTCAATTATTTCGATGGGGTTTCAGGTCAACCGAGAAAAGAGCAAGCTCGCCCCCGTGCAGAGCATCTCCTTTCTCGGGTTGGAGCTGGACTCGATCACTATGGAGGCGCGCCTCTCACGAGAGCGCGCCAAGGTAATGCTGAACTGTCAGAGAGTTCGACAGGAAAAAAAGTGGTCCCCCTGAAATTATTTCAGAGGCTCCTGGGGCATATGGCATCCGTAGTCGCGGCCACGCCGCTCGGATTGCTCCATATGAGACCACTACAGCATTGGCTTCACGATCGGGTCCCCAGACGCGCATGGCACGCGGGCCCACACCGAGTGACTGTCACTGCGCTGTGTCACCGCACCCGCACCCCCTGGAAAGGACCCCTCCTTCCTACAGGCCAGTGTGCCCCTAGGTCAGGCGTCCAGGCAGGCTGTCGTTTCGGCAGATGCCTCCAGTATGGGGTGGGGGGGCCGTGTGTAGCGGGCATGCTGCTGCGGACCTGTGGAGGGGAACCCAGCTGCATTGGCATATCAACTGCCTAGAGCTGTTGGCAGTGTTTCTCACTCTGCGCCGCTTTTTACCGGTGCTGAGGGGGCAACACGTGCTGGTCAGGATGGACAGCATGGCCGCGGTAGCGTATTCCATCCGGATGGGGGGTATACGCTCCCGCTGCATGTCTCAGCTCGCTCGCCGTCTGCTCCTCTGGAGTCATACGCGGCTGAAGTCGCTGCTTGCTATTCACACCCCGGATGGGCTCAACCGTGCGGCCAACAGGCTCTCACGGCAGCTCCTTCCCTGGGAGAATGGCGACTCCACCCCGAGTCATGCGTAAGTATGCACTCCCCCCAGTGAGCCTACTCGCGCAGTTTCTGTGCAAGGTCAGGGAGGACGAGGGGCAGGTCTTGCTAGTTGCGCCCCTGGCCCAACCGGACCTGGATATCAGAACTCTCCCTCCTCGCGACGCCCCCCCTGGCGAGTCCCTTTGAGAGAGGACCTACTCTCTCAGGGACAGGGCACCATCTGGCACCCTCGCTTAGTTCTGTGGAACCTCCACGTGGGGTCCATAAGACGCGACGAGGAAGACTTAGGTAACCTACCGGTGGCGGTGGTTAATACCATCACTGAGGCTAGTGCACCCTCTACGAGGCATGCCTACGCCCTGGAGTGGAGTCTATTCACTGAGTGGTGCGCTTCTCACCGAGAAGACCCCCGATCTTGCCAGATCAGTGTTGTGCTTTCTTTCCTTCAGGACAGGTGGAGCGAAGGCTGTCGCGCTCCACACTGAGGGTTTACGTGGCCACCATCTCCGCTCATCATGGTGCGTGGATGGCGGCACCGTGGGGAGGCATAACCTCATCATCCAGCTCCTCAGAGGTGCTAGGCGGATGTTTCCACCCCGCCCCCCTCTCATACCCTCTTGAGATCTCGCGGTAGTGCTACGAGCCTACGTGGGGATCCCTTCAAACCACTCGACTCAGTATCCTTGAGATTTCTGTCCTTGAAGACAGCTCTGCTGGTCGTGTTGGCATCGGTTAAGAGGGTTAGGTACCTGGAGGCATTTTCGGTCAGTGACTTGTGCCTAGAATTCGGGCCGGCCTACTCTCACGTTGTCCTGAGACCCCGGCCCGGCTATGTGCCCAAGGTTCCTACCACGCCGTTTAAGAATCAGGTAGTGAGCCTGCAAGCGCTGCCCGTGGAGGAGGCAGACCCAGCCCTTTCATTGTTGTGTCCTGTTCGCGCTTTGCGAATATATGTGGACCACACTCAGAGCCTTAGATCCTCTGACCAGCTCTTTGTCCATTACAGTGGTCGGCAGATGGGTAGTGCCGTATCTAAACAGAGGTTGGCCCACGGGATAGTGGAGGCCATCTCCCTCGCCTTTGGGCCAGGGTGAGCCGTGTCCCCCGGGGGTGAGAGCGCACTCCACTACGGAGCATCGCATCCTCCTGGGCGTTAGCACGTGGCGCCTCTCTGACAGACATTTGTAGAGCTACGGGTTGGGTGACACCCAATACATTTGCAAGGTTACAATCTGCGAGTGGAGCCGGTTTCCTCAAGGGTATTAGGCAACCCTTGGTGATTGAGGAAACGATTCGGTTGAGGTGTCGAAACACGCTTGCTGCGCCACTCTCCCTAACCCGGAGATACGTGCGCTTTTTCAGCTTTGTCAGTTTAGTTCCCCATTTCTTTGGCGAACCCTGCAGAGTTCCTCCGAGGCCCCCAGCACCTGACTCAGCGGAGGAGTCAGGTGTTGGCCCGTTACGTTGTCGGCATGCCCGCTGGTCAGCCCGCGTTCTGGGTATAGGTGCCTGCTATGTGTGATCCCCGCTGGCGATCCCATACGTTCACTCAGCCACGGTATAGTCCCCCCTTCTAGGGCAGGCTCGTGTCTTCCCTCCCCGCTAACCATCCTTATGCAAGGACTCCCCATCTCTGGGCTAGTCCATAGGTTGTCACCAGGTCTCCCCTCTGGGTAACAGGTGAGCTCCGCAGCGTCCTCCCTATCGGGACTGAACGCTTTCCCAACGTACTGTCGTATCAAAACCTATTTTACTGGGTTATTGCGACTCCCCGAAAAACATAACTGTTCTGAACAGGTAAGTGAGGGCCAGGGGACACGTTGGAAGACTGTGTCTCGGGGCGTTGTAGGTGCGCTCGCTCTACTGCGTGGCACACCCTTCGCCAGGGACGCAGTAAGGTTCTTTCGTTGTGGCGTTTTCCATAGATTTCCCCATAGTGGAAGTTTCCACATAGCATTGGAGTTCCCCATCCGAAGGGGAACGCTACGGTTACTAAAGTAACCCTTCGTTCCCCAAGGGGGGGAACGGAAATGCTATGTTCCTTCGCCACAACGATTGTCCCTTAGCTGTTGAGCGTGAAAGTCTCTTCAGCTAGAAAAGGATGTCGAGCATGGCACTGGCTGCGTCTTTATAGCATGACTGATTGTCATTGACGCCAGCTGTGCACGCTGACGCTGCCAACTCATTGGCATTTCATTGGCCCGTTTTTATACTCTTTCAGATGATTGGATTCTGACGAAATCCCCATAGTGGAAGTTTCCACATAGCATTTCCGTTCCCACCCTCGGGGAACGAAGGGTTACTTTAGTAACCATAGCGATCTCACAGAAAGTACGGAGTAATGTCATCAAAATTGTTGATCCATAATGGTGCAAGAAAGAGACTGGTTTTACTCATAAGCATACCTCCCTCACTTTCAGCTTAGTCAGGGGTCACCACAGTGGAATAAACCACCATGTTTTATCAATGCATGACCTTCTTGCCACAACCCATCCCTGAGAGTACATTAACTCTAATGCTGAGAAACACCCACACACTCTCTCATCCACACACATTCATACACCATGGCCCATTTGGGTAATCCAATTAATCTCTCTTTGTACTGTGGGGAAATCAGAGCACCTGGAGGAAACCCACAGAACACAGAAAGAACATACAAGATACTGTATAGGTCTCTTGGCTCAGCCAGGACTCAAAATAGTGACAAACTTCATGCGCAGTGACAGTAAGTCACCGTGCCATCTTCATTAGCATATTCATAAGCATCCTCTAAATTAAAATATTGTTATTGTTGTGGAACATATTAAGAGCTTTTAGATACCATAAAATTCTTAAAGGTGCAGTATGCAAGTTTAACACCATGCCTAGATGAAAACAAATACAAGTGCAGGTTGCCAGTAGGCATGTGCCGGTATAAGATTCCGACGGTATGATAACGTTGGGTAAAAATATCACGGTTCCACAATATAATTGATCTAATTACTGCTCTAAAAATATGTTCTTTTTAAATATCTGGGTAAAAAAAAAATTACATTTAAAATATTTTGAAACAATAAATGTCAGGCCAAATAATTTAAATAAGTCATGGACTTCTGCTGAATTAATTAGTTTTAAAAACACAGATTTCTTTTCAGCTTAAAAAGGCATCTTTGGATATCTTTCTTTTCTTTTGATATAAAGCAAGCCTCTGCACTATTCAGCTCTACAGCATGCTGGATGTTGGTTTATACGAGATTTGTTTTTCAGATGTTTCCTGAATCATGGACTGACCAGTAACTTGTGATGCGGAGGGTCCTTTTCTATTGTTGCCCTAAAAAAAAAAAAAAAAAAAAAAAAACTCAAAATAGTCAGAAAAAAACACGTAAAAAGAAAAAAAAAGAAAATTTAAATGGTTTTAAAACTTTGACTTTTCCAAACCGCAGTATACCTTAAAACCAGTTATCGTCCCATGCCTAGTTGCCAGATTGAGGACCAACAGGAGCGAGCCTGACCATCAAGCCTTAAAGTTGATTTAAAATCGTGTTGTAAATAAAAGCAACGGTATGCAATAGAAGGAATATTTTCTATAGCTTTTATCCTAACCAACACCTGTAATTTCTATTTTAGAAACTGCTTCTATTTCTTGCTGAACAACAGAAAACTGACAATGATCACATCAGGTACACCTCATACTGTATGCTTTATTCAGTGTTAAATGCTAACAATGTGAGTTTAAACGCCATTTCACATGACATTTATTGCCATACTACTGAAAGCAGCAGCAGACAGTTTACCTCAGATCTCTTAAGCTTAAACTGTATACCTAAACGGTTTAAAATTCTAGAACTCTAGAACTCTAGAACTTTGACTCGCATATTAGTGATTCAGCATGTACATTTAATAATGTTAAAGAGATTTAATATGCATTAATTAGATTATAAACCTTACTATTTCGTGAGTGTGTGCATATTCTGTGCTTCTGGATGGCTGTACTTAAATATCTGTTGTGTTTCAACTGATGCAAACAGCCAAATTGCTTATTACTGCAAATCTCGACACATAGCGTGATGTTAGGGCACAGAGTTACAATGTAACCTGCTCACCTAATATTTATATATTTTGTTAACTAATAACCACCTTCTGTGGAACTCTGAATCTGTGTCTCATTTTTAAGAGTCTGTTTCTGTCCACCAGAGGTTGTATTTCAGTCACGAACGTATGCTTTGAGAGCCTTTCTAAATGAATTAATCTATTACATTGATTTCCTACAAGGCAACCTAGGGTGCTGAAATATAATTGGCTAAAGTGGCAGTGGGCCCGTTAAAAGAACCAAAAAAAAAAAAAAACATTTTCAAAGCAGAGCAACTGACATTAGCATTGTTTTCATATAAACAAAAATGTTCACTTGGCATGTTTCTTGAACATCTGCAAACATATTATGGTATTTTTATGCTTTAGAAGAGTCAAAAACTTACAAACAGCACCTTTCAAGAGTTCATACTTAGCTGATGATTGATTATAAAGCTTGTTTGGCTTGGCTTGGCTTGGCTTGGCTTGGCTTGTTTGGCATGCGGGTTCCCTCCTATAAGAAATGTAACTTAATCTATCTCATAAATATTTATTGTGGTCAAGAAAAATTAGAATTAATTTTGTGGTCATTAGAAAAATATATATTTATAATAATATTTAATTAACAAAACCTATTAATATAAAGGGTGTCATGGTGGCGCAGTGGGTAACATGATCGCCTCACAGCAAAAATGTTGCTGGTTCGAGCCACTATTGGGTCAGTTGGCATTTCTGTGTGGAGTTTGCATGTTCTCCCTGTGTTCGCGTGGGTTTCCTCTGGGTGCTTCGATTTGCTGGATAAGTTGGTGTTTCATTCCGCTGTGGCGACCCCTGACTAATAAGGGACTAAGCCCTTTTTTAAATATTACTTTGGCGAAAACAAATGTTTTTAAGTTTACCTAGGGGGTTCCTTTTTATTTTTTTATTTTAAGGCAAATTTGATAAATCAGGTTATAATCAGAAACCATAATTTTTACCTTAACCCAATATAAAGATGTACTTTGAATGAAATACACAGTAGTTTCACTTTTGTTCAGTGTGTCACGTAAATCTACATAATAAAATTGTCCATGCACCACCAATAATGCACAGATGCATATACTCATACAGACAAGCAGAGTGAAACAAAAATCTCAGAGCTACTGGTCTAAATAGCGGCAATAAATAATAAATGATGTCCCATATTTTGTAAATAGAGCTAAACTTGTATTCAACTTAGCACATTTCTTTAATCTTCATTAGTAAGCTGCAGGGTAAAGCTCCCAAGAAAAATACATGAGAAACTTTATAATACTGCATTTGTTTTCTTAGTGTTTGCGTATCATTACTATTAATGGCCTTTCATTGGGGATTTGCGACAAGGGTACAAGGGTAAACTACCATCAAATTCAGTAAACAAAAGGGTACACAGTCCACTGTACACCAGAAAAAGTGGTTCTAAAATGCCTTCATGATTAAGACATGCTTATTACAACTACAGCAGCACAAATTAGTTAATTTTTATGCCTAAAATTGTTGTTAGTCTGATTTAGGTAATCACTAATAACCCATGCACATACAATACGTTTTGGTTTTCCCTTAGAGATCGACGTCTTGCTGAAATCTTAACTATACCCCCACACTCATCCATAACTGAGATGACGGTTAAAGATTTTTCAAGTCTCTGCAAGCCATGCTTCTCTTTGGTTTAGACTTCCCTAAGCCAGGTCTAGATTTTCACTGGCAATTCCTCATATTAATTGAATTTGCAGAAACCTCTATGAGACATACAAAGCACTAGGGATACCCAGATCTGACATGATTTATACTGCTGCTATAGGGCATCCACTGCAAGTTCTGACACATATGCAGTCAAAGAAATGAAATGAAATGAAATGTGTGTATGCATGGATATTTTAGTTACTGTTGCTTTCCTGTGAGCTTAAACTAGACAGAATTCTCCTCTTCTCTCTCTTTTTCATCACACTCTAAAAAAAAAGCTGGGTTGTTGTAACCCAGCAAATTTGGACAAACATAATCATTGGGTTAAAAAGTGTAACTTAAATTTAATTTACCAAAAAAAAAAAAAGAATCATATATTGGGTTTGTCGTCATTTGATTGCAGAGCTCTCAGCACCACATATTTTGGTTTTTTATTTTTCACATCAATTCAGTGAATAAAAGTGGCATGCGGTGCAATAATCATGTACCCATTCAGTGGGCTATTACTGATTGATTGAGTGCCATTTCATGACTGCTCAGAAATAATCCTTCTATTTGCAGGTTATATAATGCACAGGGAATGGCTTTACAAATTAATTCAACTAAATCAAAAGCTTAATTCATTCAGGAATAAAATTCAAAACAGCTGAATTTGTGTTGCAGCTCTTAAACACACAACAGTTCATTCTACAATCATTTAATGGCTTTCTTAAGATTCTTTTTCACTTGCATTTTAGCATACCATAAGATACAACTTTAAAAAACTATAGTCCAGTTCATAAAATTGCACTTTGTGTTATTTGATTTAAAATATTTCATTCCATCAACCCTTACAGCACATTTTCTCCCTCAGTTCTTGTTTTGGCCCCAATCTTTTACATTCTGTAGACATAAACATGGTACTACCTTACAAATTTATCTGAAATATATTCTTTATGCTTTCACCAGGCAACACCTGATTGATTTATAATCAAATAATCTCTTCTGTGTCCAACTATGATGGCTAAAGTTGGCATGAAATGGGAGTTAAAATTGTCATATTTTTCCAATACTGTGATGCACATCCAATTGAAACGGTCCTGAAATTAGAAAGAAAATGTAGGGTGATGTATGATTTAGTCCTTTTGGGTACAGATTGGATTGATGAAAGACAGGCATTGCTAACAAAAAGGAGGAAGACAATGAATGGACAAAAGCAGGGCAGAAACTAGACTTACCCTGATAGCCTCACCCTAAAGGCTCGTACACACTGGGACGCTTTTCGCTCCTGTTTATCATCAGTGCTTTTTGCGTCATTTTTCTATCATTCAAACCCAGGTTATTTTTATTGGCGTTTAGCAGTGCACACACACAATGCCCCTGACATTAGATGGTGCTTAATGAACTGAACATTATATGGTGCTTAAAGTGGTGGTGCTTAATGAACCTGACATTAGAAGGTGCTTAAAGAAAATGGAAATTAAACTCACCATCAAATACTATTTGCTACTCTCAACTCCTACTGACATTATTGTAGTTGCACACAGCTCTTTGTGTTTAGGCACTAATGAAAATGCAGCTCCACATTCATCTTGACTCGGTGCATCATCTTCTTCATTGAATGAAAATGAAACTGGTATCACCTCCACTATTTTGAACAAAAGAGCCAATCTGATTGGTGGTGAAGTTTTTGACATGGTGCGTCAAAACAACAACAACAACAAAAAAAAATGAGCATGAGGCATTTCTTTAAAGGGCACCTATGATAAAAATGAAATTTTGAAAGCTGTTTGGACAGAACTGTGTGTAGGTATAGTGTGTCCACAGTGATATTGGAGTGATAGAAACGCAATAAGTCTCCTTTTTTTATTTCCCGACGTTAAAATAGAATCCAAATCCCTCCCATTTTGAGGCCCACTGTAACTTGATGTAGGAGTACGGTTTCCCCGCCCACCGAATTGATTGACAGACGTGTATTGACATGTCTCCGTAGTAATGCATATAATCATATACACAAAACAGGACGTGTGCAAAGCGACTGGGATTAAAAGATTTTTTCAAATCGCTGTGATCATCAAACATCATCTAATGTGATTATAAATGAGTTTTACAACTCAGTTTTACACTTCATTCTTCTCTGTCACTGTGCTGTTTATCTATATAAAGGCCGCAGTGGGGGAGAACAAGCTCATTTGCATTAAAGACACAGGCAACAAAAACAGCTAAATGTCTTAACAGCTCAAATTTCCCAGGTTTAAAAAGGTATAATAAATATTCTGATGGGTATTTTGAGCTGGATCTTTACAGACACATTCTGGAGACACAAAAGTCACAAAAAGGGGTAAAATAGGTGCCCTTTAAAATGCTCCGGTTACCAAAGTAACCCTCGTTCCCCGAAGAGGGGAACGGAAATGCTATGTGGAGAATCTACTATGGGAATTTCGTTCAGAAAGCCAGTCGTCTGAAAGAGTATGTAAATGGGCCAATGAAATGCCAATGAGTTGGCAGCGTCAGCTTGCGCAGTTGATGCTTGTTGCAATCAATTTGGCAAAAAAAGCACAGCGAGAGCAAGGCTGAGGCATCCTTTTTTAGCTGAAGAGACTTTCACTTCAACAGCTAAGGACTCAGACTCAGACTAAAATGTGTATAAATGAGTATACATGGAACAACTTGTGCTGCAAACCACCTTCTGCTGGTCGCCACTAGAGCAGCGCAGGAGCAATCATGAAGGAGCAATCATTATGGCGAAGGAACATAGCATTTCCGTTCCCCCCCTTGGGTAATGAGGGTTACTTTAGTGACCGGAGCGTTCCCCTTCAGAAGGGGATAGCACTTCAATGCTATGTGGAGAATCCACTATGGGGAACTGTCTGGAAAATGCCATAATGATTTAACCTTACCGTCGCCCCGATGAGAGGTTTGCCAGGCAAAAGAGAGCATGAGTGCACCTGCATGACCTAGGGGCGCGGTCTTCCAACGTGTACCCTGGCCCTGGCTTATCCCACTTTAATAGAAGATTTACGGATTTTGATATATTTTTCAGGAGCTGCAAAGCATCTAGATAGTTTCTAAGAATTTAAATACGATAGTACTTTGGGAAAGTGTGCAGTCCCGATAGGGAGGACTCTGTGGAGGCCACCTGCTACCCAAGTGGGGAGATATTTTGGCAAAGAGCATATGGACTAGACCTGAGAAGGGGGAGTACACATATAAATATAGGATGGTTAGCGGTGAGGGAAGACACGGGTCCACCTGAGATGGGGACTGCACCGTGGCTGAAAAAGCATATGGGATCGCCTAGTGGGGATCGCACATAGTAGGCACCTATAACCAGAATGTGGGCTGACCAACGGGCAGACCTACAACATAACGGGCCAACAAGTGACTCCTCCGCTGAGTCAGTGCTGGGGGCCTCAGAGGAATCTCTGCAGGGCTCACCTAAGCGGGGAACTTTTACTGACAGAGTGAATAAACGCCTGTATCTCCGTGTTAGGGAGAATGGCACAGCAAGCGTGTTTCAACACCTTAACCGAGTTGTTTCCTCAATCACCAAGGGTTACCTAAAACCCTTGAGGAGACCGGCTCCACTCGCAGATTGTAAAACCTTAGAAATGTATTAGGTGTTGCCCAGCCCGCAGCTCTACAGATGTCTGTTAGAGAGGCGCTGCATACACACGCCCAAGAGCATGCGATGCTCCGAGTGGAGTGCGGACACACTCTTGGGGGACACAGCTTGCCCCGGCTTTGGTAAGTGAGGGAGATGGCATCCACTATCAAGTGGGCCAACCTCTATTTAGTTACGACACTTTCCCTCTGCCACCCACCATAACAGACGAAGAGCTGCTCAGATGATCTAAAGTTTTGAGTGCGGTCCAGATAAAGTAATGAAAGGGCTGGGTCTGCCTCCTCCGGGGGCAGCACTTGCAGGCTCACTACCTGGTCCTTAAATGGTGTGGTAGGAACCTTGGGCACATATCCAGGGTGGGGTCTCCAGACAACATGAGAGTAAGCCGGTCTGAATACCAGGCACGAGTCACTGACCAATATGCCATCAGGTCACCGACCCTCTTAATCGATGCCAACGCGACCAGCAGAACTGTCTTCAGGGACAAAAATCTTAAAGATACTGAGTCGAGTGGTTCGAAGGGATCTGTACGCACGCTCGTGAGAACCAGGACGAGATCCCAAAAGCGCATGAGAGGGGAGCAGGTGGATTAATTCGCCTAGCACCTCTGAGGAATCGGACGATGAGGTTATGCCTTCCCACAGTGCTGCCAGCCACCGCTTCATGGTGAGCGGAGATGGCAGCCACGTAAACCTTGAGTGTGGAGGGTGACAGCCAGCTCTCCAGGTTCTCTGAAGGAAAGAAAGCACAACGCTGATCTGGCAAGTTTGAGGGTCTTCCTCGCATCTAAGGACCACACGTGGAGGTTCCAAAGATCTGGGCGAGGGTGCCAGATGGTGCCCTGGCCCTGAAAGAGTAGGTCCTCTTTCAAAGGAATCTGCTAGGGGAGGGCCATCGTAAGGAGAGAGAGTTCTGACATATGCCAGAGAGGCGCATCTAGCAAGACCTGCTCCTTGTCCTCCCTGATCTTGCACAGTAATTGCACGAGCAGGCTCACTGGGGGAAACGCATTTTTGCGCATGCCTTGAGGCCAGCTGTGGGCCAGTGCGTCCGTGCCGAGCGCTCGATCAGGAAAAAACAACTTGCAATGAGCGTTCTCGTGGGGAAGCAAACAGATCGATCTGGGCTTCCCCGAATCGCGCCAATGTCTGCTGAACAGACTCGGGGTGGAGTCTCCATTCTCCTGGACACAAGGATTGCTGTGAGAGTGCATCGGCTGCATGGTTGATCTCGCCTGGAATGTGAATGGCTGAGCTGAGACATGCGGCAAGAGCGGATAACCCCCATGTGGTTGATGTATGCCGCCATACTGTCCATCCTGACCAGCACGTGCTGTTGCTCCAGCACCGGTAAAAAACAGTGGAGAGTGAGAAACACTGCCAACATGAGCGACTGCGAAGGGCTGTCCCGCACTAACCAGGCAGGCAGAGCTCTCGCTAATAGACTCATTGCTACAATTGCTGACATACCAGCAGTGGGGCAGCGCGGAGTGGGTGTGCTGATCCGGGAAGCGCTGGGGTCCCAAGGAAGAGCTGGAGGCGAGTAATTCACTCTCACCTCGCACCCAAACTTCGGAGGGGGGGCTCGAGGAGTGGGAAAAAGGAGACCGTCCTTATAGAGCCTGTGCACGGAACCTGCGAGCCTGAAGGCATAACGTCCCAGACTGGCAGAGTTCGAGCTGTCACATGGAAAAGTGCTCTCTCTCTCTCTGAGGTTTGGTGGTGTTTTTGAAGCACCGTTGGATGAAGAGCCCGGCCCCCCACCAGGGAGAGAGTAAGTTCCCTCTACTCCAGATGGCCCATCTCAGGAGCGCTTTGTGGTCTGTTTTACTGGACTTAGCAGCTGGGGCGGGGAGCGCTGGTTGCCTGTGAGGTGCTCGATACTGCCGCTTGGCCGGAGGTCCAGGTGGGGTGGGGCAGCTCTCGTAGATGGGCGCACTCTGCGACAAGCAGTGGATGTGGATGGTTCGGCAGGGGGGAGCTGTCCTACATCCCCGCCGATAGATTACTCAGCCCATCGTATCCGGCTGCACCGCTGTGAATTCCTGAGTGAATCCACTGACGGTGTCGTTAAACAAGCCAGCCTGGGATATGGGGGAGTCAAGAAAGTGAACTTTGTCGACTCTGCGCATATCTTTTGCCAGGTTTTAGCCCGAGGTGGCGCTCCTGGACCACTAATGTGGTCATCGTCCTTCCCAGGGCACATGCAGCGGACTTGAGGTCCGTGGAGCTCAGTCGGGTGCGGTGCGGGGCTGTAACAAGCCTGGGTCGGAACTACCTTCATGCAGCTGGGCCAGCGCGCGCATGGACCCTAGCGTGCAGGTTGGAAGCAGCCTGGCCCATGGCTGCGTGAGCTATGGATCCAGGGAAGCAGAAAACCAGCACGCTTTGGACAGGAGACGAGGCGGACTCCAGCAGAAAGAGGCACCACGCGGGCCCGCAGTGGCACTCTCAATCTGGGGAATCAACTCGTACACCCTAGCTGCTCCACCATCAAGGGTGGTAAGGCGGAGGCACACGCAGATCGGCTAGAGAAAGGTGCTCTCCAGATTGCATGAACTCACTGTGCACTTCCAGGAAGAAAGGGATGGGAGGCTAGAAGGTCTTGCCTTTTTAGTCCTCCACATACAACCATCTAGTCGGTCCGGCCATGGGGCTGGGCGATAAACCATCTCCAGGCCCGCAGCCGAAGCAGCCCGGGAAAGCAAGGTTATCATGTCTGTTTCTAGATCCGCCGCCACGCTCGCTCCGGAGCAGAGGGGGGAATCCTTCACCAAACCATGACAGCCCAGCTCCGATGCAGCGGTGGACATCTGAGCCTCTGTGTCATCAAGTGAGAGCGCGGCCATCCGAGGAGGGAGCGCTTCTCTCACTCGAAGCTTGGATGGAGCACGTGGAGGAGCGAGAGGTCCGCAAGCCCGAACAAAGCAGATTTACTCCCATTGTAACCCTCAGATCTGCCCAAGTGCCCTGCCGTGAAACGCAAACATGAAACGCAGTGCCTGTGCCCATCATCCGAGGACAAGAAACCACTGCATCCAGAAACGCACAGTCGGAGTGACGTCTTGAAAAAGACGCGCTGCACAACCGTGTTCCTCTTTTAGGAAATTTCCAACAATACAAACCTCTATGGAGGACCGGACCTAAAGAACGCCAGGCAAGAGAGAAACCCAGCTCGACCGTTTGCCGCTGCGTGTCACACTCTCTGGACCAGGAGACCGCTATCGTTCACTTTCTCTGGAAGATTTCCCTAAAAATCAGCTGGAGTACCCTCATTGTCTCTCTCAGAAGGCTTTTGAAGTCTCTGAAGCAAAAAGGATGCCTCAGCCTTGCTCTCGCTGTGCTTATATTGCCAAATTGATTGCAACAAGCATCATCTGTGCAAGCTTACGCTGCCAACTCATTGGCATTTCATTGGCCCGTTTACATACTCTTTCAGACGATTGGCTATCTGAATGAAATCCCCATAGTGGATTCTCCACATAGCATTGAAGTTTCCCTTCCGAAAGGGAAATGAGGTTTTTACGCCCAGCTTGTTGCGCATTGGTGTGCACGATCACATTAAAGGGCACATAGGTTACCCCTTTTTTCATATTTAATATAAGTCTTTTGTGTCCCCAGAATGTGTCTGTAAAGTTTCAGCTCAAAACATGATTCAGATTATTTATTATAGCTGTTTGAAGTGTCTATATTATAGCTGGAAAAAAAGGTTTTGCTGTTTTTATGTACTAGCCCTTTAAGGCTAGTCCTCCCCGCCCACCGTTCCCCCGTGCCTGTCAGCAATCGCTACCCTCGGCTGCCTCAGGAAGCAGATCTCACGTAACGTGTGTGAGAAATACTACAGTAAGAACTTTAACAATCAGTATGTGATGCAGTTTTTTGTGGATTTGCAACAATGAGTCACACACAATGTCATTACAAAGTTCACGCACACACACAGCAAGGACACAAACACATAGCGCAGACAAATACACACACACACATACAAACGTAGCGCAGACACACACGCACACACATAGCTCAGACACGCAGACACACACACAGAGAGAGAGAGAGGCAGCGTGTTAAGCTTTGCACTCATTTTGCATGCATATGTGACATGATACTGGTAATCTCCACTGCTGTATGGATATCTGTTATATTAATGTACAAAATAAACCTGATTTAACGTCCACAAACCGTGATTGAAGCGTCTTCCTTTATAATTGTTCTGACACGCGGCTGTGCTGATTAAGTGCATCGGAAGTGAATCGCTGTACTTTATTACACACATGCTCTGTTTTAAGACATTTTAAACTTGTGAAACTCACTCTTGATTACGTTTGATGATGATTGATGATCCTAGCGAACTGAACACACCTTTTATTCCCAGTTGCTTTGCGCGCGTCCTCTCTTGATGATATGATTATTCACGTGACTACCGGACATGTTAATGCGCGCAGCTGTCAATCGATATTGGTGGGCGGGGGGACCGCACTCCTACGTAAAGTTGCGGTCGATCTGAAAACCGCTCCAATTGGTCCACCATTTTTAGGTTGTTAAATTTGAAAAAAAAGGACTGGGTGAGTTTATTTCACCCCAATATGACAGTTTATACACTATACTTACACACATTTCTGTCCAAACAGCTTGAAATGTAGATTTTTCACCATAGGTGCCCTTTAATGCCCTTTGTTTAGTGAGGTGTTAAACTTCGACAAAATACGCGAACAAAAAGCATCCCCTTGTGAACGGGCCTTAAAGGCATCCCATGTGACTAGAAGTGAAAAAAGGGGAGAGAACGTTATGATATCTGATTAAAAATTATTCTGACAAATTCATTTTTACTAAATAATGAAGTTCACAAATAGATCATTTATAACAAAAACTACTATATGCAAGTAAAAATAATTAGAGTAAATTTTGTGTTTTAATCCTAAGTGATTTGTAATAATGTAGATTATATTTTGTGATTCCTATAAGCTATAAGTGCCTTTACTATGTCCAGACAGGAATCTAATTTCTGACAATGTAAGTTTGTGAGATTTAAATTTATGCGTTCCAAATCATAGTCTGTATGAAGCCTGAGTATGAAACTTTTCTGAGCACAAAGTCACATATACATTTCCACCTAAACGCCAAGTCATATTGCACCAAAGCAGACAACCAGATTACATGCTTCACAGACATTTCACAACCCCACAAACACAATTAAGTGTGTTCAGCTGGCAGAAACAAGAACTGACCAATGCCACCATAGGTAACACTCAGTTCTGGCAAAATCAGAACTGAAAAGTGTCTGTTGATGCTGTGCAAATAAGCTTAAAAGGCATAGTTCACCCAAAAATAAATGTAATGTTTATTTGCAATTCCACGTGCATTTCCCAAAATATGTTTTATTCCTTTTTCAGTCATTTTATTTAGACAGTTTTTTGCTCTTTAGAATTATTTCACTTATGAATTTATTTTAAAAAGTAATAAAGTGTACAATAAAAACACAATCCAAATAAAATGTCATTTTAACCACACTGCAGTGCAGGACAAGGGTGACCTGATAATTTTTTTTTTATGATGCACCTAGAGCTTTTACAATGACTTGTAGTTATACAATGATTTTCAATTTCAGGAAAACAGGGTGTAGCATTAAGATCAGCCAACAATAAAAGCTTGCTCAATATTTACTCACCCTCAACTAGTTCCAAACCTTTAGCTTCTTTTTTCTTTTGAAGACAAAATAATTTTGGAGAAAGCAAAAAAACCTGTAACAACTGAATTCCATGGTAGAAAAAAACAACAGCTATAGAAGTCAATGGTTATAGGTTTCCAAATTTCTTCAAAATATCTTCCTTTGTGTTTAACAGAGGAAACAATTCATGAAGATTTGGAACAAGTAAAAGGTAATTCAATTATGACTGAATTTTCATTTTTGGGTGAGCTACACTCAGAAATAAAGGTACGCGAGCTGTCACTGGGGTGGTACCTTTTCAAAAGGTACATGTTTGTACTTTAAGGGTACATACTGGTACCTCAAAAGTATATAATTGTACCTAAAAAAATTAAGAGGAACACTTTTGTACTTTTTAGGTACTAATATGTACCCTTGAGGTATTAATACCTTTTAGGTACAAATTTGTACCTTTTGAAAAGGTACCACCACAGTGACAGCTCGCGTACCTTTATTTCTGAGAGTGTACTGTATGGCTGTAAACAACTGGCTGATCCTTTGACCAAGGGAAGGAAATGCTGTTATTGTAATGATTAATAATAAGTCATCATAACTGAATGTTTTAATGTTCATCTACTCCACGGTGTATCTGCTTGGCTGTTTTTCTGTGTCAAGTAAAATCTCCCAAAAGGAAAAGTGTCAGGTGCATAGTGTATCCCAAACAGAAATATGAAGTATGAGTATAAATACTAATTATTTGGACAGATTTAAACCTCAGGAGTTTCAATCTCAGTTGCATGTGTAAGAATCAGCTCTTTGGTTTAAATCAAATTTAAACTTTGGGGATTCGAATCTAAAGATTCAAACGTGATTCACATAAAATTATTTAAAAGCTTACACTTAACCTAGTCCTTTGTCAAGCAAATAAAAATGGTTAGTGTAAACAATCCTGTATTATATTATTACGTGGCCAACAACAACAATATAAAACAGTATTTAATTATTTGAGAAGCAAGATAGCAGTATCTGAAGCTGAGGGATTAATTTATAAAGCACACACACAACACACCAACACGGATCTTAAAATGAAACAAAAGTTTATTGCTACACTATAACACAACGAGCTAATCTACATAAAACACACATACACAGAAGCAGTTTGAGGAGAGTTATGAGTTAAAGCTATTCTTTAATACTTAAATATAACACACCAGTTTCAGCAATGGATAGAAATCTTGTTTGTGTTACTTGCATTCTAATGGAATTTTGGTTTCCTTGACTGGTCCAAAGGGAAATCCCGGCGAAGCTGATTGGTCAGCATGGCAACTCCAATGACGTGCTGGTATTCCCTCGTCGGTGAAGAGGGGTTTCATTACTTTCAGGAAAGCTTCGGTTGGTAGGGATACGGATGTTGGATGAGGCAGCGTTGAAGGTGAAGTCCTTCCTGGGGTTCCTGTCGTTACAGTATGTCAGAGTTTCAAAGTTCTGATGAGTTGACCCAATGGCTTGTTGTTGAAGCAGTTGCACAAGCAAATCAGGGATTGAGCTGGCAGCAAGTGAAGGTCGCGGTTTGCTCCGTAATGTAACGAGGCTTCCGGCGAGGTGATGTAACAGCCACAGCACGAGAAGAACAACGTCCACGTAGCGACGATGGTGACAACTGGCTAAGACGACCGCCAAAGACGACAAAGAAGTTTCCTTTTTCAAAGTTTTATAGGCTTGGGTATAGGTCGGGCCTACACAGAATTGTCCAATCAGAGAAGCTGTGGGGTGGAGTCACACCCCATTCCCTCCTCTAGGAGGCCGGGTTGGCGCATTGTGTAAGTGCCGCTTTGATTGGAAGTTATTAAAGTTTCATAACATGGACACTTTTCATAGTAGGGTTTCTTCATTTAATTATTATATTACCCATCCATAACAGTTACATTAAACACATGGAACATGTACACACAAAAACCTACAGAAATGTAAAATAAATATACATTAACTCACATAAACACAGTTTAACTTGAATGTCCATTTAAACTTTGGAAGCTTTTTTATCACTTCTGTGTCTGCCTGAGAATGTGTATTCCCTCGCAGACGCCATTTGCAGGCATGAACCAAAAGGCACTCTTAAAAACCGGTTTTGTTTTTGTTTTTTTGAGTGTAGAGCCTCTTTTTATTGTTTTAAGATGTAGAGTTAATTAGCAAGCGTTTGTGATCGTGACTGGCAAGTCATCCGCTGGATCACCTTTTGCTGGGTGCCTGTGGATTGCTTTGAAAATGGAAAATTTAAGAATAATATGGTGTGTGACTTGTTCCGTTCTAGAAAGATCCGTTGCACACTACACATGTATTTATACAATCTAAATCTATACTTTTAAATGATCATACTTCATTAGAATGTATCGTGAACTTCACACAAACATAAAGATGCAGAAAAAAAGCATAACAGATAGCCTGTCACAATAATAAATATATTGTCTTTTTTACGGCAACACTTGGAGATGACCTCAATAATTTTTGCCATTGCAATATATATTTACAAATGGCAGAATGGTGGTGCAGTGGGTAGCACAATCACCTCACAGCAAGAAGGTTGCTGGTTCTAGCCTTGACTGGATCAGTTGTCATTTTTATGTGGAGTTTGCATGTTCTCCCTGAGTTGGCATGGGTTTCCTCCGGGTGCTCCATTTTCCCCCACAAGTCCAAAGACATGTGGTAGGGGTGTAAGCTAAATTGTCCGTAGTGTATGTGTGTGAATGCAAGAATTTATGGTTGTTTCCCAGTCTTGGGTTGCAGCTGGAAGGCATCCGCTGCGTAAAACATATGCTGGATAGGTTGGCATGTCATTCTGCTGTGGTGACCCCTGATTAATAAAGGGACTGAGCCAAAAAGAAAATAAATGAATGAATGAATGAAATAATATTGCATTTTACAATGACATTTACATTCTACATCAACAGTGTAAATTTTTATAATAGGACATTTACCTTTTTAACATCAAATTATAGAATCTAAATAACTTTAAAGGTTCAAGACACCCTTGAGTACTTTTTTAAAACGTTAAAAGATTTGTGCGTGTTGAGCATCAATTAACACAACGTTAGCACCTGTCAGCTTTAATTGTGGGGAAAACTGGATAATTTTGAGCTTTTGTCAGCTAATTTCATCTTCTGTGTTTAAAATAATTTTTGGGGAAGGAGTTTCTCATTATTATTCATAGCAGAGTTTTCTTATCCTATGAGAAGACCCTGCTTCTTAATTATTCATGAGAGCAAGTGCAAACACGAAGGCAAGGCAGACCTGCCAAGCTGTGAGACCCAATGACTGGGTGAGACCGCGTCCACGTACAGCAAGCAGTATCTAACCGTTTATGAAGAGTCATAACATTATGTGTTTGTTTCCATGATTTACAGAGTTTGTTGCATGTGTTTACCCACAATGCTGTCAGGGCTGATACAGCAAAGCTGTTGGTTTGCAGCAAGCTTTTTTGTCGGGAGAGCTGTACGAGAATTGGAGAACGATGGACTTTGTCTTTTGTCAGTTAAGTTCGACACATTGCTTAAATCTATGCTGCTGTGTTCGCACATGTTTAAAATCCTCCGGATTACCGGCAGGGTTAATGGTTGAATAGACAGGGCAAGAGACCTGCTGCACTGCTATCCACTGTATTTGCATAAAATAGTGTTTACAAGGTTATCTTTATAATGATATAACAAATTGTGGTTATGTTTATTTGAAATTACTAATAACAAATGTAGCAGGGCATTAAATTATTGCTTATTTCTTTGCATTTTAACTTTGTAAACTATAAAACTTTGGGTCTCCTCATGGTATGCGTCTCATTTTTTGAGCCAACTGACAGTTGCTCGCTCCTCTTTTTTCCCCTGCTCTTCTGGCCACGCTCACTTCCCCCTCTGTTCGCAGTACTTCGCACACATTATGAAGCATTTTTTGAAAAACTTCTGAGGTAGACTTGAACCGAAAAAAGGGGAGTTTTATGGCCCTTTCAGAATGATACGTGTCTTAAAGTGTTTGTGACTATTTGCATTGTTATGCTGTTAAACAACGACTCTATAATCAGTGGTATAAAATGATTTCAAAATGACTAATACCGCTTATTGCAGCGATTTCTGTGACAATACATCGAACAACAAAAATTCCTTATCGTGACAGGCCTAATAGCAGGTTTGACATTCATTAATTCACACGTATAACACATCATTTCATACATCTTTATGCAAAAATAACAGCAAAGCTCTCTGCGTGACACCCTGCAGATTGTTTGAAGTTCAGTGCCATGCTGCTGTGGCTTGTTTCTCCAAGATGTCATGAATGACTGTAGTGAAGCATGAATGAAATGGAAAATTTTACGTGGATTGTGGAAGTTATGATGTTAACCAGAATAGGATGAGTCACAGTTTACAGTTTACAAAAAGATGCACATAACTTGAGCAAGCTCAAATATAAATAAAATGTTTATGTAAAGGGATAGTTCACCAAAAAAAATTAATTAAATAAATAAAATCTTTCATAATTTACTCACCCTTCATAAAATCTGTTTAAATTTCTTTCTTATGTTGAACACAAAAAAGAAGATATTTTTAAATCTGGCACCCAGTGACATCCTTAGTATTTTTTTCTGTTAAGGAAGTCAGTGTGTGGCAGCAACCAGCATTCTTCAAAATATTTTTTTTGTGTTCAACAGTGTTGTGTTATTCTGGCTGTGAGGTGAAAGTACTAACCACTGAGCCACTGTGCAACCTTTTTACCTAGTCATAACCCAAAATATGCAATGACTTTGACAATTGCACATACTATGTACAAGCAAAAGAGGACTGTAAAATAAAGTACCAAACTGTTTATTAAACACTGCAGTGGAATAACCATATGTTTTGAATTCAAATGCAGTTGTGGTGATGGGATTATATACACTTTGCAGACTTTGTTTATACTTTAATGTTATGATCATCCCTAATACGGTAAAAGAATATATATATATATATATATATATATATATATATATATATATATATATATATATATATATATATATATATATATATATATATATATATATATATATATTTTTTTTTTTTAGGTAAACCTGCAGTACATGATGTATTATATATAATTGCAGTGCCACCAAGAGAATGTAGACTCTCAAGTCACACTGTATGCAATTTTTTTGTATGCACAGAAGATTGCTATAAATATATACTGTATATAAATTGTGACATGTTTTGGTAAAGAGGTTTGCATTTGCAAATCCATTGCATTTCCAATGTTTGTAAAGTGAACACGATGATTGTGGATATTCCCCTCTCAGTGTAGCAGGGAAATAAACTATAGGTTTTGTCCTGATACAGTTCAAGAATATAAATGTTATTATATTATGCAGGTATGTACATCTATCATACATGTATGTCTGATCAGAACTATAGATGTCTTTAACTGCACATAGAAGAGTATATGGCTAGAATTGGCTCTAGTTCAGTGCTGCCCAAACTTTTCGTATGAAGGGTCAAAAACCAAATATCACTGAGTAGGCATGGGACGGTATAAGATTCTGGTGGTATGATAACCTTGGATAAAAATATCACGGTTTCCCAGTATCACAGTATTGTAATTACAGCTCTAAAAATATGCTAATTTTAAATGTCTGGGTAAAAACAAAAACTTTTTTCCCCTTTGAACACAATATATTTTATTTTGAGAAACATTTAAAATATTTTGGAAAAGTAAACATGTCAGGCTAAATAATTCAAGTGAATCATTGACTTCTGCTGTCTTCATTTGTTTTAAAAACATTTCTTTAACCTTTAAACAGCATCTTTATATATCTTTTCTGCTGGAGATACTGTTGTCCTTAAAAACAACAACAAAAAAACTTAAATAAAAAAATCTTACACATACATTAGTTACGGTATTACAGAAAAATTTGGTGGTTTTAAAATCTTGACTGTTCCAAACCGCGGTATACCTTGAAAATGGTTATCGTCCCATGCCTATCACTGAGAGCCATGAGCCAAAGGTAAATATACCAAACTATATTACATTAAAGTTGCCATAGGTAATTGCCTAATTTATTTCATAATACTTCAAAATATATAGAAAATACTACTTTAAATCGTATTAACTAATGCAATATAATTTTTTTAATAACTTAACGCAATAAAAACATAATCACATTAATAACACAGTGGAGTACATTGCTGAATACACTAGTCAAGCAGAATCTGCCTTTGACTTGATTTTCTCACCAAAGTCTCTGCATTGTCGGGTGACAGTTTTGAATGGACAATCTCGAAAGCATCCCAATGATTCTCCCGTTTTATATGTGATAGTTGGCCAAATCAAAGTTTACCATGGGCCAACTTTGCCCACTGGCCCTATTTGGGCATCTCTGGTCTAGTTTTATGGTTAGGTTTTAGAGTGGATTAAAGAGTAGAAATATTTGCTTGTGCAATTGCATATTTAATTACAAAATTGTATACTGTATGTACTTGCATGCAGACATAAAATACATCCATTGCATAGTAGAAACATTTCTAAACTGTAAAATATATTTGTATTAGTTTCATTCATTCATTCATTCATTTTCTTTTCGGCTTAGTGCCTTTATTAATCTGGGGTTGCCACACTGTAATGAACCGCCATCTTATCCAGCATATGTTTTACGCAGTGGATGCCCTTCCAGCTGCAACCCATCACTGTGAAACATCCACACACTCTCATTCACACTCATACACTATGGACAATTTAGCTTAGCCAATTCACCTATACTGCATGTCTTTAGACTTGTGGGGGAAACCAGAGCACTCAGAGGAAACCCACGCCAACAGAGAACAAGCAAAGAGGCTCGAACCAGTGACCTTCTTGCTGTGAGGTGATTGTGCTACCCACTGCACCACCGTGGTGCCCTCATTTTATTTATTTTGTTGATATATTTTTGTATTCTCCAGAAGCTAAATACTCCCAAAGCCTATGATTTGTGTCTGACACAAACTAAAATATGTTTTCTGTGTATGATTTTTGGCTACTGCTAGTACTGCCTTGTTGTTGCTGGCATACATGGAGATGATGCATTGCACTTTTAAAGAATGCACATTTGTCTTTATACAGTATATAGTGCCAAGCGTTGCATCGATACATCATTTCATTAATCATTTACACAATGTATCAATCAATATCAATTTATTTTTACACCCATGGTGTGTAAGTGAATAGTGGTGTATGATACACCAGTGTCATGGTTCAGTTTGATTCTGTTTGCTGTGGGAGCAGCATTAGAGTCATAGGATAAGCAATGCTAGATATAATAATCAACATTTCACTTAATAGCTTCTTTTTTAACTTCATAAATTAACTGAAAGACTTCCAGTATAGGCTAGTTCCAAATGAATTTTTGCTTCATTTTAAATATTATTACTCCCCTTGCAGGGATCTGTGAGTGCAAAAACCCCGCTCATCAGAAAGCAGCTCATGTGTTCCCAGCAGCACATGTGACAGGCATATTCTAATAATCTGCACATCAATCCCAAAAGCTCATGAAACCCAGTAGCAATGATATTTGATCAGTAGTAACTTGTGTAAGAGTGTGATCACAAGTCTTTAAAGGATGAAATAATAGAATTAAAGATATTTACATTCAAGAATGTATAATTTGTCATAGTCAGTTAATTAATTATCATTTAAAACAATATAATTTACAAAGAATATAGTCTTTGAGAATATAGCACAATATAGATTGTAGAATAGAAGCATATGCTTTATACTATTATTACTGCTGAAAGTACACTTTTATTACACTGTGCTTCTTTCCCATTTTTTTAAAGTAAGCAAAAGCTAAATAGACCTTAGATGATCACTACATCTTTTGCAGCATCTCACACATAAGATATTCTAAAAATGCGATGGTCACATTAAGAGAAGTTCATCTTTTAAAAAAAGCCTTGAGGTCCTTTTTTCATTCCACTGCCTGAATCTTATGTTTTTCAAAGCAAAACTGCTTTGAAATTTTCAAAAGCAGGTATTTGGAATTTGTAATGCATTTTCTTTGTAATACAAGTCCATACTGTACATTCAAAGAAAACAAAACTAAATCGTTTTTAAAACGTGATGTATAATGTGTAAGAAAATGAAATTGCATAGGGAAAGTATTGAACACATGAAGAAAGGGAGGTGTAAAAAAGCATGAAAAGCCCAGACAGCAGCCAAAATATCTCAATAGTTTAAAAGCAACCCTGCCACTTCTCAGTGTAAATGAACATTAACCGCTTCAGTCCAACACCTACTGTGCATTACCAGATGAAGATGATGAAACCAGGGTGGATATTTCAGCAAGACAATGATCTCAGATACACCCAAGAAACTCTCAACTGTTTTCAGACTAAAATAGAGATGCTAGAATGGCCCAGCCAATCACCTGTATCCAACAGAAAATAAGAACTTAAGATCGGAGTTGATAGAGGAGACCACAGAACATCAAGATTTGAAGACTTTTGAAGCATGACGAATGAAATTACACCTGAGCGATGCATGAGACTCCATTCTCTATACAAAATGCTTTTTGCAGGTTTCACCAAGTTAAACTTGAATGATAGGGATTTTATTTGAATATCCCAGCTGGAAAAAAATTCACTTGCCCTATCAAAAAGTGGTTACAATTTAATACATTTAATAATACAACAAAAATAATTTAATAATAAAAAATCTAGGTCAGGCCAGTTTATTCAGCAGTCAATAAACTTTTAAACAAATGTATTGTAAGGAAAGTGATTAAATGGTATTTTTAAATAAAAAGTTTTATTGATATGGATTGTTGGTGATTGTATGGGTGTTAATGGCCAGGGGTACATTTCCGAAAACCCTCGTTAGCCAACTAAGGTCACAAGTTCCGTTGTTACAAACACAGTTCGTTGATTTGGCATTTCCCAAATCCATTGTTCCAATGAACATTCGCAAACTGCGTCGCATATATCTGTACTGTGTCAAATTGTAAAAGTAGACTTTTCAAAAATAATTCAAATATATAAACAATATACTACTTAATAATCATCATCATTAATATTATTATTATTATTAAAGTAGGATTTTTACATTTCTTAATAAATAATAAATATTACATTTAATTTCTTAATAAATCCAGCCTCGCCTTGACTGCAGCTCTGCACAAGACGTTTGGCCAGAGGAGAAATGGTCGTGCCCAACTGAGCCTGGTTTCTCTCGAGGTTATTTAATTCTTCACTTTCGCCAATTGGTGAAGTTTTTTCCTCGCCGCTGTCGCCATTGGCTTGCATAGTTCAGGATCTGTAGAGCTGCGCATCGATGGATTTGCTTTTTAGTGTTTGGACTCTCAGTAGTGATTATTAAACCACACTGAACTGAGCTAAACTGAACTGAACTTAAACTCTGAAAACTGTTCTACACTGTTTCAATTTACTATGATCTTCTATGTGAAGCTGCTTTGACACAATCTACATTGTAAAAGCGCTATACAAATAAAGCTGAATTGAATTGAATAAATAGCCTCATTATTTATTTATTTATACAATTTATATATGATATTAGAATACTTGTTAGCTTTTGTATTTTAGAATAGAATATGTTCTCAATAGTATTTGTAAAGGAAACATAGGCTCTATATGTGCCATTTACATATATTTCAATTAATATGGAAAACGAGTGCATGTTTTTATCAAAACTAATATTTGATTTTTTTAAATGCGTGTGCGTGTAAAACAATATAATTTGCACAAAATAAATTATGGGGTTCTTCTCTAACGAAGTTGTTACCACCCCGTTTAGAGCATCACTATGGGCGTTTTACGTTATAACTAACGTGGTTCAAACGATGCATCTGCAACAGATAAATTACGGGTTTTGGGAAACACGCGTCACTACATCATTCTTTTCCCAAAATGCATCGAACTATGATAGTTCAGCCGCGAGTTACATCATTGTTTGGGAAACGCACCCCAGATTGTGTAGCTATACGTGAACAAAGACAAATTAAGACCTGTCAAAAAAGATTTAAGACCTACCAATATTTCAGTAGATTTAAGACATTTTAAGGCCCAAAATTTAGCTTTTGAGATTTAAGACTTTTTAAGACCCCACAAATATCCTGTACAAGCAGTGTTTTGAAGATGTCATTATGAAAAAAGCATTAAATAATGTTCGATTGGTTCAGAACTTTCACCTTGAGTCATTGCATTGTCATCAACAATTATCAAATTGTTCTGTATGTTTTTTTTTGTTTTTGTTTTTTTTTGTTCTTGTTGATTGGATTGTTTTTTTTTTTTACAAAATATGGATAAATTTAATTTAATAAATTTTTGAACACTTATATTACCTGCTATATATCTACATTAATGCAATCAGTTATTCTTGTTGTTATAACGGATAATGATTCAAATGTTTTGTACATTCAAAGAAATTGCTGAAAACTCTACGTCATTTCTCATGATGACAGGAGACGTTATTTCAATCTTAATGAAAGAAAGATTAAATAATTACAAGGGTCTGCATCAGAATTGATTCTCTATTCGTCATCATAATAATTAGAGAGCCTGTGTAGAAACAGATACCTTGTGGGTGTCATGATAATACATAATATCATCAATTGAGATGCTGTAATTGTAATAGAGAGGAAATATTCTCCTGCCATCAGTCATCTGAAGATCGTTCCTAATTAAAAGATAGGGACAGGTGGAATAAAATGTCCTATGAAGTGCTTTTGTCACAAGAGCCAATCTTGAGCTACTTCTTGGCCACAGATCTGAAATTCCTAAGCTTCTGCTTTACAAAAGAAGAGGTGAGTTATGCAATCAATTCACTAATGTTCCCAAATCACTCCTCAGGCCTTTCTTCTAAAAGGACAGTATGTTCTAATCTTCAAAGCTGTTTAACCATGTTTATCTGCGCTTAAGAGGATACTCTGCTCATAAGGATTTAGACACAACAAGCTTGAGTGAAGACAAGACATAAGCTCAATTTGAGATTAGCATGGATACACTGTATGCTTCTCTCTAACCTTGCTTGTACATACACATGCATCATAATATGAGAGTGTATGACATCAACCTGATTTTCCCATTAAAGTTATTAATTAGGATGTTATGCAAGAATAGTCAAATTAGTGCATCTGCCCAATGCAATGATTTCAGGTTGATGTCAAATATTAGTTAAGGCTTCAACCATAGACTGTACAACATCAACAACAGCTGTTTCCTCCTGTGGTAATTATGTAAAAATAGGAAGTTAAATTCACTGGAACTAGTTTAATGTATATGCAGCTCAATATAGTCAGTCATGTTCTTACTGTATATGTCAAAATAATGTCATGTCGACATGATATTGATATAAACGATAAGATTGTTGAAGTAATATAACATGAATTAATAAAAATATATATAATATTATTTTTATTCTTTTTATTATTATTGTTATTATTATTATTATATTTTTTATTAATTCATTCATGCATTTTTGCATACAGAGAGGGAAATAAGTACCATTTTTCTCAGAAATCATATTTCTAAAGATGCTGTAGACTTGAAATTTTTGCCGCTGTACCAAAGAAATCCATGTATGCAAAGAAAGCAAAACTAATAAGTTAACAAATTCAGTTATGTGTAATAAAATGAAATGACACAGGGAAAAGTATTGAACATGTGAAGAAAGGGAGGTGCAGAAAGGCAGTGAAAGCCGAGACAGCAAGTGAAATCTCTCTGTAGTTACTCAGCAACCCTTTGTACCTTCGCCATTGTAAATTAATATCAGCTGCTTAAACATCTACATTACCAGGATGATGAAGATAAAAACCAAGGTGGACATTTCAGCAAGACGATGATCCAAAAGGAAATTCTTAAATAGTTTCAGAGAAAGAAAATCAAGCTGTAGAATGGCCCAGCCAATCACCTGAATTGAATACAATAGAAAATACAAAATAAAGCTCAGATTTGATAGACGAGGCCCACAGAACCTTCAGGAGTTTTACACTCTGTTGAAGTCTGTACGAAAATCACACCTGAGCAATGCATGTGACTTCATTGATGACATGAGAGGCGTCTTTAAGCTGCCATCATCAAAAAAGCCTTTTATAAAAGTATTAAATAATTTTCAGTAGTTTAGTACTTTCTCCTTGTGTCATTCCATTGTTATTCAACATAAATATTTTTTTATTATATTTTTATGTTTGAATTGTTTGGGTTTTTGCCAAAATCTGGTTCAATTCCATGTCAACAGCTCCTTTAGAAATATTATTTCCAGCAAAAAACATGCCATGTTCAATACTTTTTTCCCCACTGTATATTGCCCTCTGGATTTTACATTTCTGTGAAAATGACTTATTTACCAAAATGTCAAATAAATGTTACATTTGGCTGATTGATACTGAGTGTAATGTGAGTAAGCACATATTAAAATATCTGAAATCATTAACGCATGCACTACTGACATATTGGGTACATTTTATCAAAACATTTAGCTTTCTGTGTCTTGAATGGAGTTTATATATTTCTGCTATCGTTACTATCACTTTGTTCATTATTGAAGGAAATATTCTCAGGTGTAGTAAATAGATTAATTGAGTGTGATATGTCCAGTGCAGGCGACAGGGTGGCACAGTCAGTAGCACTATCGCCTCACAGCAAGAAGGTTGATGGTTCGAGCCTCGGCTGGGTCAGTTGGCATTTGTGTGTGGGTTTCCTCCGGGTGCTCCGGTTTTCCTCACAGTCTAAAGACATGTGCTGTAGGGTAAGCTAAAGTAGTGTATGTGTGTGAATAAGTGTGTATGGATGTTTCCCAGTGATGGGCTGCAGCTGGAAGGGCATCCACTGCATAAAACAAATGCTGAATAAGCTGGTGTGGTTCATTCTGCTTTGCCGACCCCAAGATTAATAAAGAGACTAAGCCGAAAAGAAAATGAATGAATGAATGTCCAGTGTATGCGAGTGCATGTAACATGCTGCTTCACTTCTCCTGTGTTGTGTGACTAATGAGAGCAAATGAGAGAAAGGATTTAAAGATTCATATTTTCTATCCATGTTCTAGACCCATTAAGAATCTAACTCTTACTATTTTAAACAAACTTTATGCATAATTTTAAAGTTAGAACAACAGGTTTACTGACTTTGAGTAAAATCAACTTGTTGTTTTTAGCATTTCAAGTAAAACAACTTGTTGCTTTTATCATGTTCCCAGAATCATAATTATTGATAATAAACATTTTCATTCCAGAATTCCATATTTATAGTTTGCACATCTTCTTTTTAGTTTCCACCCCAAAAGAGAAGAAATTGGTTGTTTGCACATGATTCAAAACTAAATTCAGATGAAGGGCAGGAAGTGATTCTTCTATATATAAAAATTGCCTATAAACAGAACATCAAATGTTCTGAGTTGTTTACAGTTGCTTAAATCTGTAAAACCGAGAAATGACAAAGAGCTTTTAAAATGTTCTAAAAGTTGTTGCTCAAAAAGGGGAACATTTTAAGGAACTAAATGAACAATTTAGGAAAATATGGCCTTAAAAACATTTTCAGAATTATTAGCCGCCCTGAATTATTATCCCTCTTTATTTTTTACCCCAATTTCTGTTTAATGGAGAGATTTTTTTCAACACATTTCTAAACATAATAGTTTGTTCTGTAGGCTATCGAATATATATATATATATATATATATATATATATATATATATATATATATATATATATATACAACTGTATTTTCATTAACTAACATTAACTAACATGAACAAATACTGTAGTAAATGTATTGTTCATTGTTTGTTCATGTTAGTAAATGCATTAATTAACACTTACTAATGAACCTTATTGTAAAGTGTGACCACTTTCTCCAGAAGAAAAAATATTATCAGACATACTGTGAAAATTACCTTGCTCTGTTAATCATCATTTGGGAAATATTTAAAAAAGAGAAACAAATTCAAAGGGGGGCTAATCATTCTGACTTCAACTGTACATGTGTGTACTTACATACATCATAAATAGGCCCAAGTGGAATTGTTTTGATTTTTAAGGCCATTGTTGAGTCTATGTTTTAATGCAAATGTGTGTAAACATATTTATTAAGTTTCAATATCAAGTTGTTCCAATTGGATTTGCATTGCAAATTTTAAATACAAGTTAAAATATTATTCTTTTTTATTTCCTGTTTTAAGTTTTTACTCTAAAAAACATTCTGCATAAATCCACAAATTTTGTACAAAATTTTGCACAGAAATAGTAAAAACTTGTCCGTAGATTCTATCTGGCCCTGATCACAAGTATGCACAGCACACATACTTATATTAGGTACAAACTTTTAAATGAGGTGCAGCAACATTTAATGTTTGTTGCTCAATCAACAGGACAAAAACAAAATGCTATTTATACTCAAGCAAAATTAGATGGTTGTTATTGTGGAGCACATTGGTGCAGAGGTTATTAACCCATAGACTAACAAAAATAATAATCATTATAAATAAATAAAAAAATAAACATTGTGGAGGTAAAAAAATAATTATAAATGGAATCTGAACATAAAATGCTTAATTACAAAGATGAACCAAAAAAAGTGTCACAGGCCACAATCAACAACCTGCAGTGCGTTTCGAAAACCATCATTAGCCAACTAAGGTCGCAAGATTTGTTATTACAAACATAGTTCATTGATTTGGCATTTTCCAAATCTATCGTTCCAATGAACATTTGCAAACTATTATTATTATTATTATTATTATTATTATTATTATTATTATTATTATTATTATTAAATTAAATATGATTAAATATTAAGTAGGATTTCTTAATAAATAGCCTAAAGTAAATTACAACGATTAACGATTTATATGATTTATATATGAGATGTTATATGTGTTGGCTTTTTGTAAGTGGTTTTATGTTTGTAGAATGTACGAAGAATAAAACATGAAATATTCCAAAGGAAACATTCATTCATCCTATATGTGCCTTTTACATCTCAATTAATATGGAAAACAAGTGCATGTTTTTACCAAAACATGCACTCATGTTTTAAATGCGTGTGCGTGTAAAACAATATAATTTGCACAAAAATTATGGGTTTTTTCTCTAAAGAAATTGTTACTCTACCCCATTTAGAGCGTCATTATGGATGTTTTACGTTATAGCTAACGTGGTTAAAATGATGGATCTGCGTCAAAGTAACTATGGTTTCAGTAAACACTCGTCACTATATCATTCTTTTCAAAAATGATGTATAGTACTATATCATACTATTTAGTATAGTACTATATAGTTTATTCGATGTTAACTTTAAATTGCAGCAATAAAGATTTTCCTATGACCTCCATTTTTTTTTTATCTCCTGCCCTACATCTGAATTTCACATGTCGTCACCTTAGAATTATAAGGTTCTATCTGACATTTTCGTCAAAATTGAGTTGTTGACATATTCTTATTAAATGACAACTTATTTACATTATGGGATGTTTTTTTTTTTTAAGTTGTTTACATTTTAAGAAACATTTACATTTAAAAAACAATGTTACACACATAATTTTTGCTATGGAATGCAAAAACTTTGAAGCTCAATATTTCAAAATCATTCAGAACGCAGATACAACCTTATAATTCCAAGGTGACAATGTCACCAGAATCGCATGACTGCAAACAAGCAATTTTTGCACAACTGCAGTTTGAAGTTTTCTCAAAGTCTGAAAAATGATAAAAACAGTTCACTGTTGCCTTTACCCTTTATTTATTCTATGTGGAAAAAGGCTTTTATTACATACAGAATATTGCAGTCATCTTTGCAAGAACTGTTTAGAAGTGTCTTCTAATGTTTCCGTCACTCATTGTGGTCTCTGCCCGATGCCTAATGCTATACTACATAAAATCTACATACAGTAGGACAGCCATTAATAATGCAACATGGGTGAAATGTATTTATTTATTAACTACACCATAATGGAAGTTGTGTACACTTGGTTCATTTTTAATGGACTGAATGCCAAAACATGGACTATATCAACTGTGAATTATGAATGGACTGGCATATTATGAAAAAAGCATTGTGAAAATTGTTGTTGTCATATAGGGAGAAAGATTCTCAGAAACATTCTCCCTATATACTGCAGAAGGAAAATGGGGGGCTCTGGCATGTGGTGTAACCAGTTTTGCTCACATAAATGTCAAAAATATATGTTGACGAAATGTTATTTTGTAAAATGTATGTCAACAGTCTTGGATTTCACAGATACACATCAGCAGCTGTTTTCCCTTGCATCAAAGCTTAACTTTCGTGCCTGCATGACTTCCCAGGGAGCCTGATGAAATTAAACACGCAGTACTTTTTTTAACCTCACAAAGTAAATATTTTATAGCATATTTATAGCACTCCAGGGATGAACTCTCTGAAGATCACTTAAAATGTATTAGATACTACAAGATTTAAATGGCCTTATTAATCCATCAGAATACTTTTCAGTGATTTACACAGGGAGTTTCAACAGTGCCTTTCATCAAAGGCTTTTGCAAATCAATACCACACTTTGGGCCATCACTCACATATTGAGAGTTAAAAGAGACTACACATAAAACATTCTCTTATATCATAATACTGACTGCAGACTATGGAGTTCATACTCAAGAGAAAAAATAGATATAAATATGGAGGGCTAAAAACAGCAACTGCAGTTTAGTCAGGGTATGCAAAAATCCTAAAGTTAATTTCAATAAATTTTTAAGACTTTTTTAAAGACATTCTCAGAATATTTTAAGACCTCATCACCACTAATCAGTATCAAACCGTGTCTCGGTATCAAACCCAGTATCAAAACAGTTGTAGTTAAATAAATCAATGGAGCACAACCATGCAACAGAACTCAGATAAGCTCAGGTAAACAAAGCTCGAAAGAATAAATTATGTGGTTGTTTTCAGCGACAGGCTTCAGCCACTTTTTAAACTCATCTTTCTTCAACCAGGAGTATGCAAACTTACGTTTTCCCATTTTGACACATTTTGGACCTCGGCCCGAACTAATTGCATAGATCAAGCATGCTGTTGATAATATTGGGAGGAAAATAAATATATTTATGCTTTTTTGAAGTCAAACACACTTGAACAATGTTAAGACCTTGTAAAAACGTGATTAAGACTTTTTAATACCCTTCAAAGGCCTCCATTTTCTCATGATTCATTTAACAACTTTTAATGCTTTTAAGACCCTGCAGACACCCTGTAAGTGCATTTGCTGGATTAGTCTGTCATGAAATTCATTGTAATTCAAACTTATTTACATCTTAATAACAGCATAGCAAACTACTTTCATAATATTCTCATAAATGCACTATTAGCTTCTGAGTGGCTGTTTAAATGTTTCTGTGTTGTTGGGTAGGGTGTGCATAGCCAAAATGCATATCACTGCAAATCTTGTCATGTCGTGTTTGTAATATTTATATTGTTTGTTAATTAAAAACCACATCATGTGGATTTTTATAACTGTGAAACCATGTCTCATTTCATAGGCTTGTCCTTCAGATGTTGCGTTTTCGGCCATGGCTATTGACGAAGCCTTCATGACTTAAATAAAGTACAATTTTTTCCAGCAAGGCAACCAGGAGTGCTGAAATACATGGGGACTGGGAGACCAAAACAGAGAATCTGACACAGAATGCACATATTCACGGTAGAATAACTGATTTAAGAATTGTTCTTCAGATGCATGTTCACTTTGCATGATTCTTAAATATCTGCAAACTAATTATTGTATTTGTATGCTTTAGAAAAATCAAAAATCAAAAAAACACCACTAATTTTTCCTTTTAATATCAAAACATAGGGTCAAAACATATGTTTTTTTATAGGGTCAAAACATATAATGCATTGACAGTGCTTACAGAAATATTCACAAATGTTTCTGAAAATGATATTTTTGATCTTTTTGACATGGTTTTTATATGAAACAATTTATGGAAAAATCAACATAAGCCACATCAGGTACAAAACAATTTTAAGGTACAATTCTCACTATTAAGACACCATTAACCTTGACTTTTGCCTCAATAGATGGTGGTATTAAGGATATAGAATAAGGCCATGTAGAATATGCTTTTTATATAACAACGAATAAATAAAGGCAGGTATTAAGTGAAAGTTGATAGTGAGAATTGGCCATAAACTAAATTGTTACCCTTTTTTCATAAGCCATTTAAAAAAATACTAAAGTATTAAAAAAAAGTCAAAAGTATTACTTGAGCGAGGATGTGTTTCAGAAATATATAAAAAGACATTTTACAGGTTACAAAAAGTATGAACTGTCAATACCAAACAGAAGGCATCTAGTAGATTGTTCACAACAGAATGTGCAGCAAAGGTTTTGTTATGTTTATTATTTATAGGCCTAAATTAAAAATATATGAATTTTAAGTTTGATCGTTAAGGAAATTTATACTAAACAAGTGAGTTTCATCTGGAATAACCTCCTCATGTCCTCGATGGAAAAAAAAAGAAAAGAAAAAAATTTCAATAAAAAATAGTAGCTACGCAATAGCGATGAGAGACCGACAGACCTTATTTCTGCCTATTTTCAGACACATTATGTGTGGTCTTTCCAGTACATCACAGTGTCAAGGCCAATGTTACATGATAAGCAGCAGACCCAAGACTCAAGTCTTTGCATTTCTCTGTGCAGTGTTAGATGTCATTGCTAAGGTTTATATAAACTTCCACCACATGTTCAAACTTTACAATGAGGTTTCATTAGGATTATTAAAATCCAAAGATGTGCTTGTTAGTTAATGCACTGTCAGTTAACAAGAACTAATGAATGATCAACGTTAAATCTGAAAAGTACTTTAATAAATATATTGCTTATTGTACATTAACTTCTGAAATAACAAACTTAACCCTATTGTACAGTGATACGCTTTTTATGACTATTCGTACTGTACCATTACTTTTTTCTTATTCTTTTGCAATTCCTGAGATTGGACCCAGATGTAAACAATAAAAGGAAACATTACAGTGCTGGTGAAGCACAGTGAAGACAAATGTATCATGGCAAACCATACTGACAAGTATGAAGCTGGATAATATTTATTTAGCTCTATTCGAATCATATTTTCGATCATGTTTTGATGTGCAATCTAACATTAGATGAACAATCATAGTCTTTAAAAGGGAAACAATAAAGCGCTGAACTTGATTTTGCAAAAGTCAGTCAAACAGACACATTTTTTTAAATAAACAATCTGTGATTTTCTAAGCCCATCTATGTAATTTGTTTTAAAATAATAAAGCAAAAATCTAGCTAAATTGTGAATTGTTACAAGCTACTTTTTTAATATATTGAAAATATCACACAATGCATGGATGCAAAGCTTGTGTAAAATTCAAACAAAGAGAAATTAACTAAGGAAGTCTTTGTGAATGGGTCACTGAATACAATTCTTTTAAAAATATAAAAAAAAATCTAACATCAAATTTTATTTATCTAGCCTAAATATTGTGTTTTTAAACTTTTTAGTTTTCCACATAAGCATATTTACTCTATTAAACAGCCTGAAATAAATTGCCATTTTCCTAGAACACATACTGTGTAAATTACATGTTCCAGATTTGTGGTTTATTCATCAATTTACCTCAACATCTAACTATGTTGAAGCGATTCAAATTTGCTTCCCTGAGACAATATGCATATTTTGTTTGTTCGCGTGCAAGCTTGTTTTGTTGTTATTGTTTACTCACCAAAGCATGAGTTGACGAAGCCGTACCACATGCAGCCGTGTCTCCCCACCAGCCACCGGCCGCGGATACTGGCCGCGAAGCTGAGCGTGGTGCCGAATAGACACACGAGCATGTCACTCACACTGATGTTCAGCAGAAGCATGTTCACGGGGGTCCGCAGTGTCTTGAATTTACAAAACAGAACGAGGACTACAAGATTATTCAGGGTCCCGAATATCAGAATAGATCCCAAAATAACGGCGACTACATTGTGTCCCGTCCGTGACAGTTTCTCTGCA
Source organism: Danio aesculapii (assembly GCF_903798145.1). Lineage (NCBI taxonomy): Eukaryota > Metazoa > Chordata > Actinopteri > Cypriniformes > Danionidae > Danio > Danio aesculapii. Next base: position 18,117,557 of record NC_079440.1, on the reverse strand, counting down.
GGAGTGTCGCTCCAGTCTTCAAGTGCAGACAGCAAGTAATCATCCGTGCCATTCGAAATGTAACTCATATTAGTTTCTTCAGGAAACATCTTTGCCGCACAGTGTTCAACTGATATTACGTTTACTGCGTCCTTGATCCATAGATGAAATTCTTTCGAAGCTACTCCACAACCGAGAGTGGACCATGTTATGTGAAGAGTTGATCAAGTTCTCTTAAGAGTCTCAATTCATGCTTCATAATTCCGTCGTCAAATCTTCACAAGCGTCTTCACAGCGCAAGAATATGCGCAGGGGCTTTGCAGCCCAAATATAAAGCCCTTAGTCCATTTCAAGCAGGTTAAGCTTGTTGTGCTCATTTGAGAGGACGCCGGTGCAATGCGTAAAGGTAAACAGCAAACAGCTTTCCAGAATATCAAACAACAATACAAGTGAGCTAGCCTTCTTCATACAGTCAGAATGTACGCTGACAGAAGTAAAACAAACTGAAAACAATTACCTTGACATGCTGCTGTATAGACTAAATGACAGGTGTGCACATAAAAAGGTTATTAAGAAGCCTATGAGAACGAAATCAAGTTTTTTTCCCCGCTGCAAAGCTCGCGCATCTCTACTTTGCCGCCTCTTCAGGGCACTTGAGAGCGCATATGTGTGGAAGAAGCCTTGAGAGGATAATAATGAGTGACGTCGACACTCCATATCATGCGCGGGGCTTTACATTTTCAAGTGAGGTCTTTTTGCACTTAGTGTGGGTGGACACCGGTTATGATTGCATTATAGTATTTGTAACAGCAATAATTGTCGCTAGACTTGCATTGATTTTATTGATAAATTTTATTGATTATGTGTTTAAATAATATATTGTAGCAACTGCACGTTAGCACTTTAATTAACTCTCTGAACGTTTGTGCTACCCACTGCACCACTCAAACTGAATTTAAATGTTTAATGGAATTCATTTATATTAATTTAACTGTATATTAAATGTAATATTGGTATATAGATGTTTGCCCCCTTACTGATTTCTTCTGCAATGAGTCTGTTACAGTGCTGTAGAGGAATTTTGATTTCTCCTTCATTTCAAAACTGCATGATTTTTTACTTGTGTTATCTTTGACTAGTATTTATTTATTGTATTACATTTTTTTTTATTAATTTAAATTGGCTTAATGATCTGAAACATTGAAGGTTGACAAACATGCAAAAAATAAGAAATCAGTACTCACCGGCCACTGCTCGTTAATGCAAATCTCTAATCAACCAATCACATACAGTATGGCAGCAACTTAATGCATTTATGCATTACATGGTCAAGACGATCTGCTGCAGTTCAAACCGAGCATCAGAATGAGGAACAAAGTGACTTTAAACATGGTATGGTTTATGGTGCCAGACAGGCTGGTCTGAGTATTTCAGAAACTGCTGATCTACTGGGATTTTCATGCACAACCATCTCTAGGGTTTACAGAGAATGGTCTGCAATGTATATATATATATATATATATATATATATATATATATATATATATATATATATATATATATATATATATATACATATAAATATATCCAGTGAGTGGCAGTTCTGTGGGTACAAATGCCTTGTTGATGCCAGAGGTCAGAGGAGAAGGGCCAGACTGGTTCGAGCTGATAGTAAGACAATAGTAACTCAAATAACACTCGTTACAACCGGTGTATGCAGAAGAGCATCTCTGAATGCACAACATGTCAAAACTTGAGGCAGATGGGCTACAGAAGCAGAAGACCACACTCCTGTCAGCTAAGAACAGGAAACTGAGGCTACAATTCGCACAGGCTCACCAAAATTGGACAATAGAAGATTGGAAAAATAATAATAATTCTGACTTCAACTGTTTATATAATTGTTTGACCCCAAGGAATAATTTTCACTCCAACTTGAAGTCAAGCCTTGTCGGGTCTGGCAGAAGACTATACTCAAATATCCTCCTAGTCACAAGATCTCAATCCATTAGTGGACCTTTGGGGTGTGGTGGAATGGAAGATTCACATTATGGATATGTGGTTGACAAATCTGCAACAGCTAGGTGAGGCTAAAATGGTCTTGAAATATTGTTGAATCTACAGCATGGCAAGAAGAACAGTCTTGAAGGCAAAAAAGGGCAGGTGGTAGGTGGCAGGTAAGAGAAAATAAAGATTACTTAATTTTTATTTTGTGTTTTTATATAAAAAAATAACGTTGTGTTTTATTTGTTTATTTAATTTCACAAGGCTGGTTTTAAAAGTTTAATTTGCCCTGACATTACTTATTGGATTCTGCTTATGTTATTACAGTGTGAAAACAGGTCACCCACTCTATTTATTTATTGATGGATTTTTGTGTGCACAATTATTAATTCTAGCAGATAAAATGACAATGTTACTCTTCTGTAAACTACACAACTCCGGAGCATGTTGAAATTCTGCCGACAAGACAAAACAATTAATTTAAACTCAAGTTTTTGTGACCTTGTCCTGTCAATTTAAAAGTCCCAAAGACTTTAATACATGGATTTATGCTTACCATGACCCTGTCTTTTTAGTCATGCTCTGACGTTTATTTCCATACTTCAGGCTAAACTGTTTTCCTGAAGGCCTCCAAATTCATAATGCATTGATTAACCTTGTAATGTGTCTTCCCACTGTCTGACATCTAGACATCAAGCATACATATGTACATTTGTATATGTTTATTTCAACAAAATAAAATACAATTCAAGATACAATATTATTTTGAAATAATAGCATTATACACCCACAAGTTGGGTTTCTACATGTAAAATCAAGAATTTAAGTTTAATCACAGACATGACTCACAACTTAGTCAAAGGCACAAGGACAATGATCTCATATCATAAGAGGTGTGATATTTGATATGATCCAGAGTAACATTAATGAGTCTCTCTGTAGAGATTATGACCGAATAGTATGTGGAGTGACAGAAATGACATCCGAAACCAATGCAAAACAGACCAATAGGTCACCAATCACACAAGTCTAGCATGATTTAATAGTTAATGCAATGGCAGGATTTTGTTGAAAGAAACATGTGTTTGAATATAATTGGCAACAAACTGTCATACAGCTGGTTCAGGTCAGTCAATTGACTGATTAAACAGGAAGTATCAGCTTCTAATGTCATCTCACATCATCGGTTTCTAGCAACTCAGCCTTATGTTAATTATGTGAATTCTGAATGAACATGGTTTCACTGACAGCTGGCTGTTATTGAAATATTAACTATACGGTACTGTATATACAGTATCATTCATTAATTCATTTTCTTTTCGGCTTAGATCCTTTATTAATCTGTGGTTGCCAATGCGGAATGAATTGCCAACTTATCCAGCATTTGTTTTACGCAGCGGATGCCCTTCCAGCTGCAACCTATCACTGGGAAACATCCATACAAACTCATTCACACTCATACAGTACTGACTATTTTAGCTATATTCACCTATAGCGCACGTCTTTGGACTTGTGGGGGGAAACTAATGTCCCACTACGGGGAGAACATGAAAAAAATAGAACAGAACGGGGAGAACAGAAATGCCAACTGACCCAGCCAAGGCTCAAACCAGCGACCTTCTTGCTGCTACCCACTGCGCCACTGCGTCGCCAACTGTATATATCAAGATTTTAAAAATATTTTAGCAAAATATATATATATGCACATTGCAAGAAACTCTTCAAAAACATTGGCAACATATTTGCCTGTCTTTTTTTCTATTTCTGGAAGCTCTAGGTTTTGATGGCTTTGGGACAACAAGAAATTCAAAGGTTTAGATTAATATTTTCAATGTCACATGACCAGATCGGTTTATATACTTCGTACCTGCACATCTACTAAAAATAAGAGGTGGATATTTTTTAACAGTCACAGTAACTGTAACCTGTTGTATTAAAATGTTACTTGAAATCAATGGCAAGTTTGCTGTCCTGTAATCTGATTTACGTGTATTCACGTCCCCCTTTAACTGTATACCAAATGGTTTTTTTTAACTCGCACCTTAATTTGTTGCAATTGGTGCATTTTTGTTTAACTTGCACCACTCCCCACCCCCTGACGACCTCAGCAGCTCTGAGAAAATTTCGTGAGAGTTTTTCAAGACGGACGACAAGCCAACTGAATGATGTATCGCTGAAACATTCAGGTAAAATTATGAAACTGCATGGGCATTGCTTTAGCCCCATATTTTCTATTCAGCCCCCCTAAAAGTTTTGCCAAAATGCAAAAAGTTTTGTCATTCTTGTTTTTTTTTTGGCTCAGTCCCTTTATTAATCTGAGGTCGCCACAGCAGAATGAACCGCTAACTTATCCAGGATATGTTTTACACAGCGGATGCCCTTCCAGCTGCAGCCCATCACTTTGAAAAATCCATACACACTCATTCTCACACATACACTATGGACAATTTAGCTTACCCAATTCACCTATAGCGCATGTCTTTGGACTTGTGGGGGAAACCGGAGCACCGGAGGAAACCCACGCAAACATGGGGAGAACATGCAAACTCCACAAACTGTTGTTTCTCAGATATTTACAAAAAAATTATACTGTGAGAATGAAAATTTAAATGATTTCAATTATTTGTTTTAACTTTGAAAGAGTGATAATGACATACAGTTTATGACATTCAAAAATTAACAAGTTAATACAGACACAGTCTTGAAACTAGAAATGACATCTAATTTTTGTCCTTGAAAAACTGTCAACATGTTCGCGAATGTGACTTGCATGACAGATGGCAGGTATCCTGAAAAGCTATATAAATGGAATATATAAATGTCATCTATAAAAATTGATGACAGAAAATTTAAATAAAAATAGATGGAAAAAAGAAGAGCTAAAGAAAAAATGGAAACAGAAACAAAACAACAACAACTGTGCGTAAACAAGAACCAGCTGAAAGAATAAACAAAAAGCTAATTATCTTTCACATTCTCATATCTAATTGTGCTAATAATTTTTCTATGTTATTAGCTGGAATGAGAGTTAAGGTTGGATGGTTCATCAAGTAACATATTAAGCAGAGAAATGGAATGCAGCTCAGATTTCTCAGATTATAGCTAAAATGATTGAGGTGGTGGCATGTGGCTTTTCTAAAAAATACATTGTTTCTCTTTGAGATACACTGGCAGCAGAACATGCCATGACTCAAACAAGAAAGGATACCGTGGTATTGACTCAGTTCTATTAAGTGAGCGAAGTATTGGCATATTCATTTATTTCCTGCAGTATTATGTTGAAGTCGATGAGAAGTGAAATATGAAGAGCTAGTAAATGTATTGCTTTGTAGATATGATTCCATTGCCAGTTTCATGGTATCAGATCTTATGCTTTTCGCACATTAGTCATGCAATAGGAATGAGAAAAAATAGTTGCTTTAGTACAAAAGCAAACCTTTTAATACAAATGGGATAGAAAGAGATGCCGCTGTTGTGATTCTCAATGAATGTTATGATTGTCCTTCTTCCTGGGTGAACTAAAGATGATATACCATATGCCATTTATTAAAATGTCACCTACACTGTAATAGGTTTCTGAGAAAGAGCACAAAACAGGCATGCATTATAATAATGAAAGCAATTCAACTTGAAATTATTCATAATTACAGACATTCAGCACATCCCTTTTGAATAATTATGTTTTATAGTAAATGAATGTATGACTCATTTATGTCTTGAATATGAGCATTGGTTAAAACATTTACTTGGCATAGAATGAACCTAATGGGCATGCAATCAAAGGTGTAATTTGGACGTTGTTTATGCAAAAGGTAAATTAACATGAAAAGAAGTTTTTTGTTCACTTTTTAAATTCAGTGACTCAATTCACTAACTTGTTTTTGTTCACACTTCACATATACTGTACATTCATCTTCAACCTACTTTTCTCAGATTACTTTTATTATCAGTACATTATCAAAATTGGTACATTTCCTACAGTGTTTTAACAGGCTCAGTCAGGAGATGCACAAATTAGTATTTATATTACAAATTTTTATGACAAACAAACATATGTTTCAATACATTCATAATGGCGTTTGTGTTAAAAAAAAAATCATGCATTTACAAAAAACTCGCTAAAATAAAAACCACTAAATTTCGCTATCTCTAATCCCTATTAATAACTCCTGTACAGCAGTCCCACAACATTTTGTCACTCGATGACACTCAAATACCCTGTCAGAAACGTCTAGTGGCTGGGAATGAGCTTTTTACAGTGTCTGCTATATTGTTAATGTTGTTTTCTTGTGTTTACATAGATGAATATGGCCATGGTGTAAATGCACAATACAAATACGATCTTATTGCCACATTAGATCGTTATGACATGATATCGTTGCCTTCGGTGATTTCGTGTGCAGGTGCTGTAGTGGTATCCCATTTCTTAGGGGTAAATTTTGAAGCCCTTCCTCTTCACACTCTGTTTGAAGAGCCAAGGGGAAGGGGAAGAGGTACAGTAGGGGTACAAAAATAGAATTGTGATTGGGCCTAAATTTTTTCTAAACCTTTGTTAATCATCTTTTTGCTTTTGACACTGTTGGCCACCAAATCCTCTGTTCTCTATCCTCATGACAATGCACATCTCAAGTACTGCACTCCAGCGTTTCAAGTTTTCCCTTACTGTAGGTCTTTCAGGGTCACTTGGAGGGTTGAGGTGTCCAGTCACAATATATTCTTACTGGGGTGCCTTAGGGCTTAGTATTTATATCACTTAACTTCTCTTTCTACATTGCATTACAAAGAGCTGTCTTCCAGACAGTCTCAGCATGTCTTACAGACATTAGGTTGTCACCTTTAACTATTGGCTCTGCAATGCTGAAACTTATTGGACAATGCAGAACAACCCCAAATCAGAAAAAGTTGGTATGGAAACGCAAATAAAAAAAATAAAGTAGTGATTTCTAAATTTACTTTGAATTGTATTCCATTGCAGACAATACAACAAACATTATTTATTGTGTTTCTCGTGATTTTTATTGTTTGTTTGTTTTTCCAAAATAAACATGTATTCCAAAAGTTGAAACAGTAAAGCATTTACCATTTTGTAATGTTGACATTCATTTTCACAACACTGAAAAGACATTTAGGCACTGAAGACAACAAGTGATGAAGTGTTCGTGATTATTTTGTCCTATTCTTCCTGCAAAGTACTAAGGTGGGCAACAATACAGGATCTTCGTTGTTGCATTTTGCGCTTCAAAATGTGCCACACATTCTGTATTGGAGACAGGTCAGGACTGCAGACAGGCCAGTCAAGTACCTGTATCCTCTTCCTCCACAGCCAGCACTTTGTAATGTGTGCAGAATATGGTTTTGCATGGTCTTGTTGATTTATGGATAGCATCCCTGGAAAAGATGTCTTCTTGAAGGCAGCATATTGTGCTCTAAAATTTCTATGTACTTTTCAGCATTAATGGTGCCTTCACAGAAGTGCAAGTTAACTTTGGCAAGGGCACTGACACAATGACATACCATCATAGACCCTGGCTTTTGAACTTGTTGGTAACAGTCTGGATTAACCTTTTCTTCTTTGGTGCGGAACACACGGCATCCATTTCTGCCAAAATAATTCCTTGAATACTTCATCAGACCACAGTACACGTTTTCACTGTGTGGTGGTCCATCCCAGATGCCTCCAAGCGCAGAGAAGTTGACTTCTGAACACTGTTAACATGCAGTAGCCCCTCTATTTGGCACAGTACACTTTTAACTGGCATTTGTGGATGTAACTACATATTGTGGACTTGACAAAGGTTTGCCATAGTAGTCCTGAGCCCATGTGGTGATGTTGCCAATAGATGAATGAGGATTCTTGACGAGGGATCAGAGATCACGATAGTTCATCTTAGGCTTGCGCCCTTGTCCTTTATGTACAGAAATCCCTCCATATTCCTTGAATCTTTTAATTATGTTATACACTGTTGAAGGTGAAATATCCTAATGTCTTCCTATCTTTCTTTGAGATACATTATTTTAAAACATTTGAATAATTTTCTCACGAATTTGTTGGCATACTGGCAATCCTTTGCCCTTCTTTGCTCCTAAAGGACTAGACCTTCCTTGGATGCTGCTTTTGTACCATAATTGCAATCACCTGTTGACATCACCTGTTTCAAATCACATCATTATTTAACACAATTTACCTGATTCCTAGCCCTAAATTGCTCCTGTCAAACTTTTTCGGAATGTGTTGCAGGTCTGAATGACAGGAAAGGATAAATTGGTATTAGTGAATCAGGGCAATAATGAGGAGTTGCAAACACAGGTTACCATCTCAAAAGTGCAGGGGGATACATCATTTGCAGAGGTTTGCACTGAAACCTTCGGTAGTTTTGTGCTGCGTGTGTTGAAGACTAAAACAAATCTCTTTGGGATATTCAACAGATTACCAAAACTTAGACAGAGATCAGTTAGTTTCCCATGAGAGAGGCAGGGTCCAGCAAACAAACAAACATTCACACCACTAGGAAAAAAACATCATGTAAACAGACAGTCACAAATGACCATGAACTCTAGCTGACCCATATATATTTCAGGTACTTTTGTTGATGCATTGAGGGATCGGAATTTATTTACACCATTAAATATTTTATGTCACTTCATGTCATGTTCAGATTATCTTGATTTTTTTTTAAACATTTGATAATCTGAGACTTAAATTCATTAGAAAAACGGATCATTGGCAATTTATTTCTCCCAATAAATGTTTTAATTCAAGATTTTACTTTCCTCATCATGATACACTTGAGATGTTTGCCTCCAGGATGCTTTTAGACAAGTTATTTTTAGATATCCTTGAGGCTAACATCCCTGCACAATCTCCTCCTGTTACAACTATACGAAAACATACAGTAGACAAGTATATATTGCTTTTCCTATTAGTTCAGCCAGTTGAGATTAACTTCCCAGATGTTAACAGACTAAAACAAAATGCAATAATTGCACGTAGACATTTGAATGAGCGAGACCACTTTTTGAGAGCATGTCCACTCAATACAGTTCTGAGAGTTTATAATAATGAACCACTTTTGATGATGGACTTTGGCTAAGGGATTTTAAAATGACCAAAACAACATTTCATATATTTTACAAATGTAACTTGTGCCCATTGCACCCATTTAATTTTTACCACATGATCTTTTGAAAACAAAATCACATGACTTTGTGATAAGCAATGTGGCTGTTTGCACCAGATGAAACATGAAAGGAATGTAATTTTACTTTACTGCCCTCCAGCGAAATAGTCAGGTGTACAATCTAATACATGTATGGCAATAAATGTCACGCAAAATGGCATTAAAACTCACATTATTAGCATTTAACACTGATTGAAGCATGAGGTGTACCTGAGGTGATCATTGTCATTTATCCTGTTATTCACCTGTGAGAAATAGAAGCCGTTCCTAAAATAGAAATTTCAGATGTTGGTTAGAACAAAAACTTTTTAGAAAAAAATTAATAAGACGCAAAACACTTTTACAAGTCCCGAAACAAAATTACAATTACAGATTCCTTACGGAAAGGGAATGTACCACACACTGGAAAATATCAGCTCGTGTATGATCTTGTAGACACAGGTTAACCTGTGTCAACAACTATAAAAATCATGGTTTGACCAACTGCGATAAAACATATTGGAGCTATTCTGAGAAAATATTAGCGTGAGAGTATGTATAAACATGTAAACGCATGTGCATGGAAACTATCAAAGCACGGCATATATTGACTGATATGGTGAAACAAGTGAAACGGACCTGGATGAACGTGGACCTGGATAGCTCAGTTAGATAGGTTGGTTGATACTCGCGCTGAACCTTTTGACTTGGGTTCAAGTCCCGTTGATAACATTATAATTATTTCTTTAAATTAATATTGGTTATATACTGTTCTGCCACACAAATATTAAAATCAATAATGTTACACTGACACTGACATCAAGTAATAAGAATATTTATTTGGTATGGGCATGTTTTGTTGCTGTGAAAAAGTGACGAATCTGCCAATTTGCAAACGTGAATAGTTTACATTAGGAAAGGGTCCCCAGTTAACACAGTCGCCAGTTAAACCGTAACACCAGCTTCATTCTGCTTACTGTTAAGAGTCATCAAGCAGATGTTTACACCATGTAGACTTGACATCATGTCTATGATTACAGCGTACAAGTGGCCCTCGTTAAATATTGAACACATTGATGCTGTATGTCTGGTGTTTCCGTCTGGTCCGCATCCAACTCCAAACACCGAAAGCAAAACCGTGTTAAGCTGCTCATGTGTTTGCCGCAAAACGGGCAAAACAACAATCGACCGCAGTCCATGTTCGGTCACCATAAACTTTATTTATGCCATGTACTCCACAGCACGAATTTACCGTGCTCACCAACAACAACATTTTTCCCCGCATCACTCCTGTTGTGTGGTACATTTCCTTTCCGTAAATAATCGGTTATTGTAAATTTGTTTCAGGACTTGTAAACGCATTTTGCGTCTTGTTAAGTTTTTTCTAAAATCTAAATTTGTTTCGTCCTTGGTAAAATTGTTTTTCCTATGTAATTATTTCTTTTGATAGGTAAAAATGTTTTTCAAAATGTACATTTGTCTCGAGTTTTGTAAAAGTGTTTCACACTTTGTAATATTGTTTTGCACTTCCTGGCCACCGTAAGATGACACTCAGATTTACTTAGCCTTACTGCCTAATGACTACAGCCCCATTGACACCCTCTGCCAATCCATTGATGAAATTAACAGTTGGATGTGCCAAAACTTTCTTCAGTTATACAAAGAGGAAACTGAAGTCATTGCATTTGGGAACAGAGATGAAGTTCTCAAGGTGAATGCGTACTTTGGCTCTAATGGTCAAACAACAAAAAATAAGGTCAAGAATCTTGGTGTGATTTTGGAGTCAAATATGAGTTTCAGTAGTCAAAGCAGTAACTAAATCATATCATATCATCTAAAAAAATTGCAAGAATTAGATGCTTTATTTCCACTGAGGGTTTTAGAGAAACTTGTTCATGTTTTTTATCACCAGCAGGGTGGATTACTGTAATGGACTCCTCACTGGTCTTCCCAAAAGACAGTCAGAGAGTTGCAGCTCATCCAGAATGCTGTGGCCAGAATTCTGACCAGAACTAGAAAATCAGAGCACACCTGTCCTCAGGTCTTTACACTGGCTCCCAGTTACATTCAGAATAGATTTTAAAGTATTATTACTTGTCTATACATCACTAAATGGCCTAGGGCCTTAATACATTACAGATGCTGACTACAAACCTAACAGATCACTCAGATCTTGAAGAGGTGGTCCAGAATGTAATTTTAAGGCTTGGTGATGTTTAAAAGATGCAAAGCAATGTGTGCTCATGTTTCACTTGAAATCACGTTATTTTTTCATAAATTTCAATTTGTTTATATACAGCTACTCAGCTAACATGAAAACGACTGTCATATTTCCATGTTCCTCTGAAAGGCCCGCCCTCAAGTGACTCTGATTGGTCATGTGTCATAATGTGCTGTGATTTGTGGATCGGCTCCACGTCACGCCTGTACAAGCACCTGCTTTTTGTGTAAACAGTTAGTCAACCTCCTGCCTGTTCTCTAAAATAAAACCTGACAAGTGTCTGTAACGAGTGAAAATGGGGTGTGGCTCCTTTAAGAGAGATCGCCGTTGAGTGTGTGTGTGTGTGTGTGTGTGTGTGTGTGTGTGTGTGTGTGTGTACTGTATGTGTGTGTGTAAACTGCGTCTGTAGACGCATGTAATATGAGAAGCACAAGTGCGTGGGACCGATGTTTATTTTTCTTTTTCTCTGATGCTCGGATTAAGTTGTTCTGTAATATACAGTGACACTGCTGACAGAAGAATAAAGCACAAGATGTGGGATGCGACCTGTGTGAGCCTTGATTTCTTTTTTTGCTGCTACGAGTTAGGCGAGCTCTCCTGTATTTTTTTTTTTTATCTCAACACGTTACATGACGTCTTTCACATATATTCAGAATATGCCTGTGTAAGTAACATGAATCGTTCACATATCTTTTGCGAGTTCATTATCTGATATGTAAAACGAATGGAAAAGCTGCCTATAGAGAGAGACACGCACGCGCTGGTGAAGCGTGTGTGTGTGTTTTTTTTACAGCAGTTTGACTGATAAATAATTTGAAGCTAAATCGTTAGCGGTGCCAAACAGCATTTCCCATTGTTTACGTCTTTGCTACAAGATACCGTTAAGGCTAGACACTGTACATCTCATGATCAATTTTAACAAAGAAAAACGTACAGGCTACAGCTTCTGCTTGTTGGAGCTTTTCCTTCTTTGAGGAGATTATACCGAATCCAGCACTGAACTGAAAGAGATTCTGGAAGCTGTGTTTTGTCAAATCATGCTTGCTATGTATTTTATAATTCTCTGGAACATAATTAATATTGAACTGTAAGCACTTCTGTCTTTGTGTCGTGTCATTTGGAAGCCCAAATACAGAAACAGAAGAAGCTTTGTGGAAATAGCAGCGTTTGGATGGCATTTTAGCTCCCTCTGCTGTAACATTACAGCGCCTCTGGCAACGCCCCTTAGCTGCGCAGTGTGTGTGCGCGGTTAAAGTACGTTTGTGATCTCACAGGCCCGGAAGTATTTTTTTGTAGTCTCCAAAATTTGTTCATTGTAGGCTTTACTATGCTAACTCTGTAAAAACCAAGGTCTCCCTTTCCATTGAACTTTGAGCGTCTTATATTCAAAGATACTGTTTATGTTCACACATTACACGTCAACCAAAGTTTAAAATATGATATCGTAGTGGACCACCCCTTTAAGGATCATATAAACTAGAAATTCCATGGCTTCAGTCAAAGCAGGGTGAATCGGCCTTCAGCTACTACACCCCTGCTGCTGGAATCAGCTTCCAGAAATGATCAGATGTGCTCCAGTTCTTATACTTGTCTTTTTTATTCCTGTTTATGTAAAGTACTTTGAACTGCCACTGTGTATGAAATGTGCTATATAAATAAACTTGCCTTACCTTGCCTATAATGTAATGCTAATTAAACTAACCTTTATCACAGCATTGAATTGTATAAATTGGTATAATTTATTCCTAATTTAGTGATATGAAACCTATTAGATTTTTTGAACACTTGACTGGTGTTAGGAAGTTAAAGTATCCCTGCTGAAAAATCCAGCCTAAACAGCCTATGCTGGTTGGCTGGTTTTAGCTGGTTGACCAGCCTGAATTTAGAGGGGTTTTGGCCATTTCCAGGCTGGTCTTAGCTGGTCAGGCTAGAAAATGACCAGCTAAAACCAGCTAAAACCATCTTGACCTACCTGGTTTAAGCTGGACATAGCTGGTTTTGGCTGGTCATTTTCCAGCCTGACCAGCTAAGACCAGGCTGGAAATGGCTGGAAACCAGCCTGGAAATGGTCAAAACTCCTCTAAAACCAGGCTGGTCAACCAGCTAAATCCAGCCAACCAGCCTAGGCTGGTTTAAGCTGTTTTTTTCAGTAGGGATGTCAGTAAATTGGTTTGTATACAGGCTCAAAAATGCAGAACTGTGTCCTACTGTAATAAATCATTGCACACACTGACTGTAGGTTTTATCATGACCATTATGATAAGTTTTTTTTTTTTTACAGTGGGCTGAATATTTACTGGTATATGCCAAATGATAAGATATCACCCATCCTCTGTTTGTATGTATGTGTGCGTGTGTGTGAGAGGGAATCTAATGCTTGATATACCCAGAGCTTCTGCAAACTATAGGTCAAGTCTACATAGAACGAAACATTCTGAAAACCTGAGGCTGTAAACTTGGAAGGATGTCAGGAATAGAAAGTTGCCACTGGGCAGAGAGAAAGATGCAAATATCTTGAATTGGTTACAGAAAGAGGTTATTTAGGGAACTAATTTAGCTTCTTTGATGCCTGATCTTGTGGCCTATATATAAATAACAAAAGAAATAACTAGGTCACACCTGGTGGTCTTATCCAAAACCACCTGGACTTCAGACAGTCTAATGTGTTGATGCCACATGCAATATTAATATTTCAGAAAAAAGTGTTATTATTATTATTATTATTATTATTATTATTATTATTATTATTATTATTATTATTATTATTTTAATATTATACACTATAAAACCTGTTCGGCTAGTTTCAGAAAAAACTGTAATAAAGTAATAAACTTTAACAAAGATTACTGACAAATAATACTGAAGTAAAAGTACTATTACTTGCCAAAAAATGTAGTGCTGGTAGTGTAAACGTATCAGTTCTAAAATATTGCTCATAGTATGAGTAAAAATTAACCTTTCTAAAAGTACTTAAAGAACTTAACCTTTCTAAAAGTACTCTAAAAGTTGTGTGAATAATAATAATAAAAAAAACAAGCACATGCTCAGTATCATGTTCTTTTAAGGATGTTTCTAAATGTTAAATTCTAAAATGTTAGATTAATTTAATGTGAGAACACATTTCAACAGTAGGTTGTATGCACCTTTAATAACCTGGCATAAAGCAGGCTGATTTGGAGTAAATTCTGTAGGCTAATACCTAAAAAAATCTAGCTGAGATTATATTTCAACGCTTATATATACACTTTTAACTCTGACTAACAAGCTATAAGTGTTCAGCACTTAGCGTCACCAACCAGACTTACAGTGCTGTAAGTCTGGTTTGTAGAATACCTGCCAGTTGTGCATGTATTTGAAAACGAAATGTTCTGTAGTGCATTTAGTTATTGTTTAACCCTTGTGTGCTGTTGGTGATGTTTTCATTCACTCTAAGCCAGTTTTGAGTCTTCATTTGACCACAATGATTTTTGGTGACAAGTCTTATTTTGACACATATTTTGGAGAAATGCTTTAAAGATTTTCAAAAACTCAACAATACTGGGCAATTTGACTACCCTTTTGTTATGTTGGTGACTATTATTGCTCCATTGACTTCCGTAATAAGGATATTTTTGATTGCAAAGACATGACGCCAAATAATCATGCATTTTTTGATTGTTGGTGGTTTTGGGAAGAGGTAGAATTTGTAATTGTTGCTGTTGATTATCAGTTGCAGTGCAAAACTTAGTTTCTGGCTTAGTGTGTTTAAGATTGTGTGTGTGTGAGAGAGAGAGAGACCTTGATATGCTTAAAAAATCTAAATCATGAAAATCAAAAGCACCTCAGCAGGTGCTGTATGTAAGTTTTTGACTTCTAAAGCATAAACTACACTTTTAGACCTTACCAGGCTTTTTTTCAGTAGAATGCTGGCAACACTGTTGCCAGTTAGTCACTGTAAAAGTTTGGTTACAGTAATTATCGGTGTTGCCAGTTAATTACTGTAACCAAACCATTACAGTGGGTAGCTGGCAACAGTGTTGCCAGTATATATATATATATATATATATATATATATATATATATATATATATATATATATATATATATATATATATATATATATATATATATATATATATATCACACAGGATGTCAAACATTTAAATATCATCTGACATATTACTGAGGGTCACAGGTCTGCACATGCTAGTGTGACTTTAACTGTCCCGAGAGGTCATGTTTTGATCTTCGATTGGTCTCACGCAGTCATATGATGTGATTTTGCAGTTCAGAGTTCACCAGGCTTGAACTTGAACTTTGACACTTGTCAAACGAGCTTGCGTTTCCATTCGTGTGCTTAGGAATGGAAGTCTATGGGGAGAAAAGTGCAGTGTGACCGCAGGTTTAAGCTTTAACTCTAATTAAAAACACCTGATCAAACTAATTGAGGCTTGTTAAAAATCTACAGGTAAAGCTGCGGTCACGTTGGGCTTTTCTCCCCATAGACTTCCATTCCTAAGCACACGAATCCGTCAGACTGGAAACGCAAGCTCGTTTGACAAGTGTCGCAGTTTGCTGCGCTGGAAAGTTCAAGCCTGGTGAACTCTGAACTGCAAAATCGCATCACGTGCGAAATTCTGTCGTACTGCGCGGCGAAAAGCGGCGGGATTAAACAAGATGTTTAGACATGCTCCATGCTTTACATTTCTGCCCAGAGAGGACCTGTTTTGATCCTCAATTGGTCTCATGCAGTCAAGTGATGCGATTTAGCAGGTTAAAGTTCACCAAGCTTGAACTTTGCACCGCAACAACCTGCGAAACTTGACTTCGCGTGCGTATGAATGAAAGTCTATGGGAAGAAAAGTCAAGTGTGACTGCAGCTTAATGTTAAAGCAGGGTGGGAACTAAATTCTGCTGGGCTGTAGCCCTCCAGGAACTGAGTTTAACCCCCATGGTATATAGCATACTTTTTTTAAGCAACTGGCAACATTTATCACAACCACATTTCCAATATAAAAAAAAACTAACTAACTAACTAAATAAATAAATAAGTAAATTAACAAACTCAATCTAAAGCAAAAAACAACAACAACAACAAAACAAAACAAAAAATTTATGCGTATATTTAAGAAAGCCTTTAGACAATAAATACCACTTTTACTTACTTTATTTGAAGTTTTTCAGCCAACTTTATAGAACCTCTGCAAAAATGTATGGAAGTGCTGTTCAAGGAAGAGATTTTTTTAAAACGCATTTTTAGTTATTTTGCAAGATACTAATAATCAGCTTACATTGAAATTTAATCGCTTAACTAGGGTATTTAGGAAAAGTAAACAAAGTTATAAGAAATACTGTGACATTTTCTTTGCTCTGTTAAACATAACTTGGGAAAACTAAGCTTCACTGTGGCATTACTTGACTCCTGATATACAAGGTTAAAAACATAAAAGGAACAAAAGATAAAAAAACGCAGAAAGTGCTGCAGTGAAATTTTTTACTCTTCCCTCAATGCTGACCATGCATACAAAAACTAAACAGCTAAAACACAAAATAATTAATTTACTTTTGAAAGTTTTTAAAGTTTCAAATAATTATAAAAAAATAAGCATATCGAAAGAACACACACATATTCTAGATATGGTTAGAAACATGCTTGTCAAACACAGGCACATACCATACATCAATTCTCAATAAAAAAGTTTTAAATAATTATAAAAAAACAAAAAGTCAGCAACACCGAGAATCCAAAGGATCCAATTTTTTATTTTTATTATAATTATTATTTACTTTAAAAATCTCAAGACAACAAACGTTTCTATTGTCCCTAATATAAATTCATAGGTGGAAACACAGCTCTGAAAAATACTTAGCAACAAATTCACAACATGGGACCTGACAGTGAAGGTTTGCATGTGGATGGTCAGCCTGATCTCACGAGAAAACCTAAGTATTTTACGTTTTTGTCAGTTTAGTGGTTAATTCGTACGAATTCATACGAGTTCAGTCGTACGAATTTGTACGATTTTCAAAAGGAGGCGTGGCACCTCACCCCACCCCCAAACCCAACCGTAAATGAGGGATGAGCAAATCGTACGAAAATGTACGAATTAGATAGTACGAATTAATACGAATTAGCCACTAAATCAAAAAGTTACGAATTGCCGTAAGATTGTGTTAGGATGGCATGTGTATTATATTTTTTGTGATTCCCTGTGATGATTTCTGTGCACATGTTACCTAACTGAGGAGATTGGAATGTAATGGTTTTTATGTGAATAAAATCTGCTTAGTTGCCAGAAAGACACATTACACTGTTAGCATCTGTACATTATGGTAATATGCAATATCCAATTAACAAAAATACTAAAAGTTATATGAGGAGAGGCTAACTAGCTTACAATGTAGCTTTCAAGTGCGCAGTCCAAAATAACAACAATTTAACTTAATACGCACAGGCTTATTTTAGAAACCCTCAAAAATATTTGAACATGTTTTACTTACTCATTGTAGATTTTTATTTAAGGCTTAAAACATTAGACTCTGCATCTGAACTAATAGACAGAGAATGGAGCACACTCAGAAGTAAACAAATCAAACACCTGGCTCCCTTAAAGGGCCAGCATTTTCTGAAAACTTTTTCTAACAACCTTGTGTTTAGAATAAGAGAGACAGCCTGTGGTAGTGTGTCTTAATGCTTAAATCATTGTTATCTGTCTTAAGATAAATGCACTTCTCTATAAATAGCAACATAAAGCATCAGAGTGGATGGGGCAGTAACGGTTGAACTGTAATTTACCATTTATTGTCACAGTTACTATCTGTAATGGGTACATAAAGTAAATTACTGTAATTTATTCTTTGCACTTCACAATTTCATACAAATCCTAGTCCTTTTACAGTAAAGTACTGTTTCCTTTTATTACAGCAAAACACTGGCTATTTTACAGTTATTTACAGCATAATCTGCAGTAAGGGTTAACAGTGTACCATATTTGCAGATATTTAAGAAACATGCACATTAAACATATTTGTTTATCTGAAAAACAGTGCTGAAGTCAGATATTCTGCTTCGAAAATGTGTTTTCCATACCGGAACCCTGTCTTTGTTTTGGTAATTTTATCCTGCCTAATGCCAGTTTAGCCAATTATATTTCAGCACCGTGGGTTGCCTTGTTGGAAAACAGCGTATTCCTAAGGGGTGTGGTTGCATCCTCCGAAGGATGCATTCGAAGTGCGCTGCGTCATCGCGGCACAATGAAAGATGTTTCATTTAAAAAAGAAATTCGAAGGCTCCTTGAAACGCGTCCTTCGTTTCCCAGGTAATGAACACAACTGGTGGATCCTTCGTGGCCTCGAACGTCCCAAGATTCATTGCGCTCTGATAACAATAGCACGCTTTTAAAAGAAAATTCCGGTTTAAATGTATGAATTAGGTTTATTTTACATGGATATGTAAACACATGTATAAAAACAAAAAGAGTATGACATGTCTTACGAAAGAGTGATTTTATAGACAGTTTACATGTTTATGTGTACATGTATGGATCAAAGGGAATATATTTCCATCTTTATAAACCTTGTTTTGCCTTTAGATCACTAACAATAAGTTTTAAAATCACTTTGAAAAAAAAGTCATTACAAATTTTATTACCGCTTACTAATGAGATCTGTCCTCTGTAGGCTAGCTCGTCTCATTTCAAAATGCTTGTTCAGCCTTTGTGGACTTCGAAGGAGCCTCAGCCTCTGAAACGGGCTCTGAAATGAGACAAAGCTATTGATTCATTCAGAAAGGCTCTGAAAGCACGTGTCCGTGACTGAAATGCGGCCTCCGGTGGACAGTAGCCTAGCAGACTCCGAAATGAGACAGATTCAGTTCCACACAAGGTTATAAATAAGCAAATGATATACACAACCCAGGCTCATTCTGAAAACGTAGTCCCATGGACGTTTCTGGAGGCCGCGAAACACGTTCCGGGAGGTACGTATTTTTGCAGTTTTTGTTTTCGCGAATACATGAGAGGTTGCTGCATGCGTTTTTTTGTATCTTAAAATTCTCTCGTAAGGCCGTTCGCGCCCGCTGTTCTTGCGTAAACCCACCAGACCGAACATCTGTCTGAGTGGCTAAATGACTGGATAACTGATTGGCCGGCCGACCAATTGACAGACCCACCCTCCTCCTTCCCTAAACCCAACCAATTTTATCAATTGACCCGCCCATCCACTTACTTCCCTAAAACCCAACCAACAATTTACAAAAGCCGTCCAGAAAAAGAAAAGCATCTGTTTTTTTTAACCATGTTTTCGGATTTCACCACATTTTCACCCTGTTATTCACTCGTTCATTTTATTTTTTGGATTCTGTTTTTGTCTTACCTGATTTCTGGAACCGCTCTTTCCTGGACTCAAACCTCGTCGTTGTCGTGGTCATCTCCTCTCTGCGTCTCAAGTCCGCCAACGCCAAACTGGTTGCAACAGGAAAGCTGTCCACACAGGGTAAGCTTTCAGCCAGTAAGCGTGAAAAGAACGGCATCACATTGCGCCGTAGCGTTCGTTTAAAAAAAATGAAACGCAGCCATATTTCCCTTCCGGCTACATAATTCACACTTTCCAGAAATGACCATGGGACTATGTTTACTGAGCCTGTGTTGGATATACATATTATGAACATAAACATTAGGTGGGCAGGTTACATTGTAACCCTGTGTCCTAACAACACGCTACGTGAAGAGATACGCAGTGATGAGCAATTTGGCTGTTTGCACCAGACGAAACATGACAGAAATTTAAATACAGCCATTCAGAAGTACAGAATATGCACTCACAGAATAGTAAGGCTTATAATCTATTTAATACCGTTTTTAACATTATTAAATGTTCATGCTGAATCACTAATATGTGTTTTGTTCTAAAGTTCAATTTCAAGCGGTTTATTTTCAAGATCTGAGGTGAATCTGCTGCTGCTTTCAGTAGTATGGCAATAAATGTCATCTTGTAAAATGACATTCAAACTCACATTTTTAGCATTGAACACTGAATAAAGCACATGAGATGTACCTGAGGTAATCATTGTCAGTTTTCTATTGTTCACCTGTGAGAAATAGAAGCCCTTACTAATATATCAATTCAAGGTGTTGGTTAGAACAATAACTCTTATTAATATGGAAAATAATCCTTCTATCTGGTGCTGTTGCTTTTATCTAGAACACGGTTTAAATCACTCGATTCTGTCCTCAATCTGGCAACCTGTGCTTGCGTTTGTTTTGATCCAGGAGTGCAATACCTAGTTCAACCACTGGGTGTCAAACTTACATACTGTAGCCCCCTAATATTTTTACTCAGCCCCCCTAAAAATTTTTTGCGATTAACTCATAAACTGTACACTAAATTATTGCCTCAGTCCCCTTTAAATTTTATATGAAAACGGTGGCAGAATTCGGCTCCTCATCGTCATTTGTTTTTCATTTATCAGCAAACCACAGCCATGGACAGCAAGATAATGAGGTGTGTGTTTATCGATAAATTGTTATAATATCTGCTTATTTGCAGTTCTTTGATACAGATAACCTTGTATCACCTGTGCAATGTCATGGAGGAGCAGACGGGTTTTCTCGGCGTTCACCTCATCAGCTGTTTCCTCCAGCAAAAATTTTTACTCTTAACAAACATTTCGCTATTTTTATTTCAAAATGAACTACCATTATTAAACACTTTACAGTTTGCGTGTCATTAACTATACCATACAGTTTTGCACAGAAAGGATTCAACAGTGACAGAACCCCTTAGACCAGGGGTGGGCAAACTCGGTCCTGGAGGGCCGGTGTCCTGCACAGTTTAGCTCCAACTCTAATCAAACACACCTGCTTATAGATTTCTAGTGATCTTGCAGATACTGATTAGCTTGTTCAGGTGTGTTTGATTAGTGTTGGAGCTAAACTGTGCAGGACACCGGCCCTCCAGGACCGAGTTTGCCCACCCCTGCCTTAGACAATATACTCGTTTTAACTGTCACTGAGTCACTGACAGAGATAGAAACATCAAATGTTGTCTAGTATTAAAAAATACTTCTTATTTATTATCATTCAGATGGTGAAAATGTGAATTAGCCTGTAAGTTTACAAATTTATATTTGTATGTGTGTCATTTAATTAGAAAAGTGACAGTTTTTTTTATTTAAGACATGGAAACAAAAATGCACTTGAATATAGAAAGTGTTTTTTACTACAGTAAACAGGTGGGTTGAGCCTATTTGGCTTATTCAGAACTCAAATGGCTATGCCTGTCTATGTAATATATTGGAATCCTAGTATACAACCCATATTAAACTAAAAATGTACTTAAATAAAAGGAAAAGTACACATTTTAAAACTACATAGTAAAGTACAACTGCTGAGAAAAACTACTCAATTACAATAATTTGGGTATTTTGCATATCATTATTTTACACCACTGATCATTATATTTGGAACACTTAGTGTGTGCTTTGAATTAGAGGTTTTCAGAGCCGTTTGTGAGTATTAGTCACTGACAAGCATAACAAATCATCAGTCATGTTAGTGTTTAATTAGCCACCATAAGGGTTCATCTCCTCTGGGCAACACAGCTGAGGACACCAGTATTCACTTAGGAAACAATGAATCTGTTTAGTGCATAAATGAGTTGGAAAAGAATTTGCCTGTTTCCTATTAAGTTGTTTGTCGGTATAACAAATATCTGGTGTATTTTGTAGTTGTAGACATAATGAGTGTCTAATGAAAATCCTTTGAATATACAGTATTGGTCTTGTTCTAATCCCCCTGTCATGCGAGAAATACACATAAATATTTATTTGGCTTCAACCATCACACTCATGGAGTGTTTTAAACATAAATGCAAGTATTTTCCACTATAAAGAACCTTTTGTTGGATGGAAATGTTCTTTGGATGTTAACAGATTCGAAACGACTAGTGAAGATAAAGTAGTTTTAGAGTGCTGTTATAAAGTGACCAAGTTATAGAGGAGGTTTAACTCATTTACAAAAAAAAGCAAGTCATCAGCTTACTATGATGACAGAATCAGAGCTATACTGCAGTGATTAAAAAAAAAAAATTTTATATATATATATATATATATATATATATATATATATATATATATATATATATATATATATATATATATATATATATATATATATGTATTACTTTATTTAGTTAGATTGCACATGCTGTGTATATTATTTGGGTCATTATTATTATAAAGTGCCTTTGATGTCCCACAAGATAGAATCAGTCCTATATGGACATAATGTGAAATAATGAAATTCTGATGTTTTAATATCGTTGGTTAAACCTTTACACACATGCAGGTAGAATTATCAGTGTTTTGAAATATGTTTTTGTCCATTTTTTTTGCCATATTCTTTCATTGAATTATGGGAATTTGCCATATCCCAAACACTTCTCAGCCAACTTCAGTCTAAAAAGTAAACAAAGATCAAAATTAGGTAAATTAGATCAAATTAAAAATATTTTTTAAATTATTGTCTTAAACAAGTTATTTGATAAAATAAGTCATTTTGATAACTTTTATTTTGTTTACATAATATTGTTAATAATTTTGCACATGTCCTAGAAGTTGCTGTCCACCCTGTCATGATGCGGTAAATGCCCATTTAAGAAACCCTCTGATGTACCAGCCTGATCTCACCAGGAAACATAAGTAATTTACCTTTTGTCAGTGTAGTGGCTAATTCGTACGATTTCATATAAGTTGAGTCGAACGAAAACGTACGATTTTAAAAAGGAGGCGTAGCACCCAACCCCACCCCTAAACCCAATCGTCATTGGGGGATGAGCAAATCGTACTAAATTGTATGAATTAGATCATACGAATTAGCCACTAGATCAAAAAGTTATGAATAGCCGTGAGATTGTGTTGGATGTACTCATTGGCATCCCCATGCCTATTTTGCCTTTCTTCAGAGGAGGTTAAAGCATCTGCTGTGCACACAGTAACTATCTACACTTATGTTTCCTATTTTTCCTCGTATATTGTGTTTGAAACTGAATGTTGTCAAGCTTAACATGTCCACCTGTCATAGTGAAATATTAATTAATATTTTTAAAAAATCTGAAATTAAAAAGGTCACATTTTATTTTGATGGTCCATTTGTTACATTGCATCTACATGTCAACTAATTCTCATTAGATTATAAGTAGACTGATAGGTTAGGGTTAGGGTTACTGTAAGTTGACATGTACTTGCTAAGTTTCTTATAGCTTGTTAAACGTCTGTTTAGCAGCAGTATCAACAGATATTAAGTAGGCATTCTACCAATTCTAAAATGGACCATCAAAATAACGTGTGTCCGTTCAAAATATAGCTTTTAAACTGTGTACAGTACAAAGAGCTTGAATAAAGGAAACACTTTGCCAGCTGCCGGTATAACATGTATTGTATAAATGCTGTCTTTAGCCAAAAATGTCCTCCCTGTCATTGTCCACAAATCCTTCCTTTGACAGGGTGGACATATGCATTGTTATTGACACTTTATTTATGTATTTATTTATTTTTATTGTTAATTAGTTAATGTTTTTTTTATGCTACAACACTTATACACACATACTACACCAGTAGATGCAATACATGAGTGGACAATACAAACCTTTGGCAGTATCTGTCTCAGTCTATATACTGTAAAGTATATTCTCTTAATGAAGCTCATTGACTGTTTGAAATAAAAATACAGCCCTACTTTAGGTATTACAAGTCTACAGTAAAGTGAACATCTGTAATCTAATAAATAAAAATGATACAATTACATGCCAATGTACACCCTGTCATCTTGTTTTCCACCGTTATGTTAAACTTTTATGAAATTAAACAAATTATATTTAACCTCAGCAAAAAATCTTGTGTGATTTCTTAATTAACCAATAAGGGCCAGTTAATATGGTTTGAAAGTCTAACAAAATACTTTAGATGTTGAGTTTTATTTTTAAAAGAATGTGCAATGATTGCATATTTTAGTGGGAAATGAATGTTTCGTCCATTATTTCATTATTATAAATAGATTTTTCCATAATCTAATAAAATGGGTTGGTAAAGGGACACATCATCTTTCTGAAAACATACATTTTATAATCACAGTGCAATGAAAATAAACTTATACCACTTAGAATTTGTCCATGACAGGGTTGACACAATTTGAGGTTTATTTACTGTTTTTCTGCTTGCAGTTTATTTATAAAAAGGGCTGGTGCTTGACCAACATTAATTTCTTACAACCTAAGGTCTAATTATTGCAACAACTATGTGGTTAAATAAAAAATGTCAGCTTTTTTTTGAAAATTCTGATGTCTCAAAGGCACTTTATAGTGATAATGACCCATTTGTTTGTTCTCTTGATATGTTTATGTTGCTTTGCAAGTCAGTGTCACAAAGTTCTTCTAATATTATGTATATTTCTTCAACTGTGCTCACTTTTGGCCTTGAAGAAAGAACAGAAAAAAAAAGCATAGAGCACACTTTCCCCAATCTCATATTTTGTTTATCGAATTTTTCCATTAACAGTGGACATCCGGCACAGACTACGTCATAAAAGTTCTTTTTTTTTTGTTTTGTTTTCATTTAATCAAAATAAAAAGCAATTAAAAATTCCACCAGATTCATTCGCACCACATTTCCAAGGGTATTGTATTCTGCAGTGACAATGACATTTGAACATTTTTTGAATACAAAGAGAGGAAGACTTCTTTGTCCTGCTACAGCTAAATTCACAGCTTGACAAAATGACATATTGACTTGAAATTATGTGAAAAAAAGTAGTTTTTACCTTGATTTTCCCTTCTTGGTGGTCCAATACCAGCTAGGGCCTACAGTAACATTATGTTTTCTATATATTTTTTTCTTATTCCCTAATGCTTTTGGGTGAAAATAGTTTACACTCTGTGTTAAAGTCACATTTAATATGAAATATTAGCCGTTTTGTTTAAAATTAACAATTTTAATTACAACATAAAACAAGCATTAAAAACAGTTTTTAAATGTTCTAAATCACTACGGTAATCTTGTAATAATTGACTATATTGTAGAGCTGACTCAATGGATTTTCTGGAAAAGTCCATAATGTTTTTATATGTTCGTGTTTAGTGTTATCAAGTAACATATGAAAAGAAAATCAGTCTTAGAGCAATAGAGTCTATTGGTCTATGAATTAATAATATTTTTAAATTATATAGGTTATAACATGTTTTTTTTGTTATTGTTTTTTTACCCTAGTGATTAAAACAAAATCTCCTTTTAACAATAAACCTTTAAATAGGTTTATTGAGTTTGAGTTTGGGAAAGAAGGATTTTATTTATTGCCGTGCATCCACCGCACTTTACAATTATAGGAAGGTCTCTTCTCACCACCCCCATAAATGTATATTGTTTTGCTAAACTCATGTGTTTACATTAATTTAACACATTTTTAAAATAGTTGAAAACATGCTGCAGAAAGTAAAGACATCAAATTGGACTATTTCTATTGTTCATAGTGATATTTGCAAACTTACAATATTTGCATACGTTATCACAGATGAAGCATCGGAAACACTTTTGTTTATTCATTACTCATTCATTACATTCTCAAGTCAAAAGTCTGATGCTAATTGGTACGCAATGATTGGTCAATGATGAATCACAGCTGACTGCATGTAATTCAGAAAATGCAATCAGTTTAAAAATATGTTTATTTATTAAATGATTACACTCAAATGTAGATAAATCATGCAGTAGTGTGGTGTTTAATCCTTTCATATTATTAATAAACAAAAACTTTAGATTTTTTTTTTTATCTAAGTATGATACCAATGATACCAATTAAAGATAGTAAGAATGATAATCTAGATTGCATTGTTTGCAATTGCAAAGTACAAAATAGTAAAAATGACAATTTTCTCTTTTTTTTTCACAATATTTTATTATCATGAGGTTGGAAGGGCATTCGCTGCATAAAACATTTCCCATAGTATGAAAAATCAGGAACTAAGCTAAGGAACTAAGGAAAGTGAGCGAGAAATTTATTATCAGTAACATAATACTATTTGTAAGTCATTTACAGCATTGACTGTGCAGCGCCACATAGTCAAAAACAAAGTCTGGTTTTAAAAATCTCCTATTTACCAGTCCAGACTCAAACTAAACTAACCATTGGCTCCACAATGGTCACCACGGTTTTGCTCTTCTCCTGTTTCACCTTTCCCCTCCATCCATCTGGCTCTGTCAGCTTTCTTTCTACCATCTTCACCTTTGTCTTCACCCTCTACCAAAGCTGCAGGAGTTAATACATATATTATAATGTTTATGACTTCTGTATGTTTATTGAACTATAACGTTGGCGATTATAATTTGGGGGTTTTCAGCTATTGTTGTCACTGTGCTATGTAATTTACAGTATTTTCATTTAATGTTAAAACTAATTCTGATTGAGCTGAATGTCTTTAATTAGATGTTTGATGAAACTAAAACCAAAGTTTAAAATTATTTCATTTAGAAAATACACTACCTGACAAAATCTTGTCGTCGATCCCAGTTGTAAGAGCAACAAATAATAACTTGACTTCTAGTTGATCATTTGGAATTGTAGCAGAAGGTAGTTTTTTTCTGAGGAGTCAGCTATTGAACTGCATCCCAATCATCACAAATAATACAGAAGACCTATTGGAAACCGCATGGACCCAAGATTTTCAGAGAATTCAGTCAAGTTTGATGAAGGTAAAATCATGATTTGGTGTTAAATTCAGTATGGGACGTGCGAGAGATCTGCAGCGTAGATAGCAACATCATCAGCTTGAGGTATCAAAACATTTGTGCTGGCCATTACATTACAAACCACAGGAGAGGTTGAATTCTTCAGCAGGATAGGGCTCCTTCTTATACTTCAGCCACCACATCAAAGTTCCTGAAAGCAAAGAAGGTCAAGGTGCTCCAGGATTGGCCAGCCCATTCACCACACATGAACATTACTGAGCATGTCTGAGGTAAAATGAAGAAGGAGGCGTTAAAGATGAAACCAAAGAATATTGATGAACTCTGGGAGTCCTGCAAGAACTCTTTCTGCTGCATTCCAGATGACTTTATTAATAAGTTATTTGAGTCATTGCAGAGATAAATACAGTCTTCCAAGCTCATGGGAGTCATACACAATATTAATTCTTTTTCCACTGCACCACGATTTTTATTTTCTATACATCAAATTATTGATTAAAATATCATCATATGTTTCATCATACAGTATTTAGTCTGGATTTGTCATTTTTTTGTGAACAAATGACAGAAAAAGAGTATTTACTCTATGTGAGGTATTTTAGCAGATGTTTTATATAATCATGTTTTTGCTCAGTTTATGGTGTCTGTTGCTCATGAACATTATCAGTGTTGTACTTTTTGTGCTGCCTCTGTTTAGTTCTGGTTTTTGTTTTTCCATCTGAAGAATAAATCTTGCACCAAGGCAGCGCTGTGTGATAATCAGAGACACAAACGCTGAAGCTCATTACAATCAAGAGCGTTTCGTTACTTCGAAAATTGTCATTCACACTTTCTTTTGAACATTGTGACCAGGGGACATTTCCATCGCGTGAGCACTATCATTAGTGCAGTGTGATAATTTGACTGATGTTTTGTGGCATGGCTGTCCATCACGTCATCTAGATGTGGCCGTGAGTGAAGCAGTTAAGAGTCTGGCTGACACTCAATGGCTGATTCTTCTCGACAGCTTTCCAGAACCCTGCTGAGTTTCAGAGCCATGGTACAATCTCTGTCCAGCCTGTTTTTATTTATTTATAATATTTTATAGTATTAGTATTATTTTTTCCTATTTCTGATTATTATTTTTTACTGCTGCCAATATCAATACACTATAAAAAATGGGTTCCATACAATCGATTTGTGTTGGCACAACTTGAAGAAATTAAACGTTTTTACAAATTTAAGTGGATTAAACATAAAACAATTAACTTTTCCTTAAAAAAACCCTAAAGAATTGTGTTGTTTTAGATCATTTTAAACAGTTTTAGTTTGAACAAACAGCAAGCATAATTTTTTTAATGCATGTAAGACCAGTATTTTGTCGCAAACAAATTATTAAAAATAATATAAACAAATATATATAAAAAAGAACAATTATGTACGGTATTAGTTGCAAATGGAATACATACTGTAATCAAAATTGGATAGTTAAGAATAGAGTCTGTAAAACAGGTATTAGTATCCATAGATACTAATACCTATTTTATAGATTTTTTTCTTTGTTCAGATATTCATTATAATGAATGAACGCTAGTTTCTAATAAATAATTACAGGATTTAATGAATAAGTATTACTACCTACTATTAAAGTAAAATAAGCACAGGAAGCCAACATAAGTGTCTAACACCTAAAAAAATAAATGTCAGACCCACTTGCCATAACTGTTTTGCATTTTAGAGAATTGGACATTTAAACAATATGTCTATTGACCGATGATGACCTGCATGTTATGACAGATGAAATACGAGATTGTGTCTGACTTTCTGTAGTCTTACAGTGTTATTTGAGTCATTGAAGAGATGTATGAATGCAATCCTCCAAGCTCATGGGAGTCATACACAATATTAATTCTTTTTCCACTGCATATGACTTTATATTCTGTACTGTACATTATTTCTGTTAAGTGACAAGACTTTTGTCTAAACAAAGTCAGACCTTATTGTCCTAAGAAAAAAAAAAAAATAAATATCAAGACATGGTCATATTTTATTTAGGTAAAATAAACGTAATCTAGAGGCCCTTGCCTTTCATATTAACAACTTCTGATACCAAATGATCAGCTAGAAAACTTGTTCATAAAACTTGCATAGGTACATATAGGTGCATATATATTTAAATAAACAAGAATAGATCACTTGATATGACACAACTGGTGAGGTGGCTTACACTTTTGGTTGGTCGGTCGATTGATTGATTGATTGATTGATTGATTGATTGATTGATTGATTGATTGATTGGTTGACATAACAGCACGGTTGTCTGAAATTTCTGCTCATGATCAACAGCAATAACGTTGAAAAGGAAATAAATCTATACAAACTTAGAGAGAAAACAACAGTACAATCACAGTGTAAAATGGTGTGGAAATTCTTGCTCAAACCAAAAAAATTTCAATCATTGAATCTTTCTCAATTAATAAACAAAATTAAATGCATGCCTATGAAATCATTCACTTGGAACTTTAATAGGGGCACTCGTTCAACAGCTTAAAGCAAATATCTTTTCAATAACTACAATCTGCTAAAGTTGAAATCTATCATCAGCCTTTGGAACAAAGGTGATTCAAGTGACTTTGAAGGCTGTGTTTTACGTGAAAGATGGGCTGATTGGAGTTTCTCAGGTTTACTGGTATTTACACAAACAAAATCTTTGGAGTTTACAAAGAATGGAATAGGAGATAGACAATATTAAGTGAGAAAAAATGCCCCACTTATCCCAGGGGTTTGAAGAAAATTCAATTAAATCAAATTCATCTTTATTTCTATAGTGCTTTTACAATGTAGAAAATAGAAAATAGAACATAGATGCTCTGGTAAATTGAAACTGTGTCAGTCAAGTTTTCAGAGTTGAAGTTCAGTTTAGTTTAATTCAGTGTGGATTAATTTTCACTGCTGAAAGTCCAAACACTGAAGAGCAAATCCATCGATGTGCAGCTCCACAAGTCCCAAACCATGCAAACCAGTGGCGACAGTGATGAGGAACAAACTTCACCAATTGACAAAAGTGAATGAAAAAACTTTGAGAGAAACCAGGCTCAGTTAGGCACGACCATTTCTCCTCTGGCCATAGTCTAGTCTAGGCACCGGAGGCTGGGGAATGCTGGTCATCTAACATGGAGAATTGCCAGATTGTTTCATGCTAACAGAAAGGCTATAACCACTCTTTATTATAATAACACACTGAACATTGAAACAGAGAATTAAGATGAGAGTTTACACTTCAATTTTTACTTTTTTCCATCAAAATTAGACAATACAAAACTAGAAAATTTGTCCATAGTCTGATAAGCCTCGACTTTTACAAAATTTGAATAGCAGGGACATAATTAGCATGAAACTATCACAGTTTGCATGGACTGTTCAGGTTTATAGTTGTGTAATAGTAAAGGGAACGTTTTCATTGAACATTTTGGGTATTATCAGTTTGAGTCCTTTTATGAGCGCACTATGCAGGAAATCAGCAGGATAACATGTTATGTCACAGTGGTTTAAATCATCTCAAAATGCTTTTCTTGAAGATGACAATGAGTTCACTACACCTCAGTCCAGCAGAGCACCTTTGGGATATGGAATAAAAAATTTGCATTATGAATGTGCAGGCAAGCAACAACTGCCTGATTCTATCATGTCAGTATGTACTAAAATCTCAGAGGGATATCCACAACATTTTATTTAATCTATGTCATGAAGAATTAAGGCTGTTCTGAAGCCAGCCTACCCTTTCCTACACACTACCCAACCTGGAGTCTCATTTATAAATAAACAAATCCATACCAGTAAACAGTACTGTGGTTCTTTTTAGTTTTTGTCTCTCTTGAGTTATACAAATTCTAGTTTTAAGTTACACTTAATGTTGACAAATATTGTTTATTGCATTATATACATTTTGTGTTTTTTCAATCTTATCTTCCATTACATGCCGATTTTAAGAACTACACCACTACATCATCAAGTGTCAGCAGAGTGTGGACTTACTTTACATTACAGCCAACAGTGGAGACGCATTTTACACACACTGCACATTTTTATATACACATCACTTCCTTACAGAAACTGTTTACTAATAAGTCTACGATAATAAACTTTATTGAATGAATTTACCACTTAAAATATCTAAAATGTGTCATGGTGATGTCAGTTACTGTTTCGGATTACCTGTGGAGGAGAATAGGACTGGATAGGATGTTTCACTTCTTAAGTTTGTTTTTATTAATATATGAATTTGCCTAATTTGCTTTCATGTCCCTTATTGGAATAACCCTTACAAAAAATGACTGCAGTTTAAAAAATAATAATTCTGCAGTTTTTAAAGAAATACTGCAATTTTAGTTAACTTCTAAAAAGTGCTGTTTTTTTTGGACACACACACACAAAAACTTATTATTAAAGTATATGGCAGTACTGCTGCAAAACAACTGAAGTACTGCAATACAACTGAAGTATTACTACAGTGTCAACTGCAGTACAACTACTGCAATAGTACTGAAGAGATACTACTACTATAATGCAGTACAACTACTGCAATAGTACTGAAGAGATACTACTACTATAATGCAGTACAACTACTGCAATGGTACTGAAGTACTACTTCTGTACAACTCCCATACCGCTATTGCAATACAACTAAAGTGCTTTTACAATACATACACTTCAGTACAACTACTTTTCCTGTTCAGTGGACAATGGTTTCCAAATGAGGTTTCAGTACTTCAGTTGTGTTGCTAAAGTACTACCACAATACATTGTATTGCACTTTTCAGAAGTATAACTAACTACAGTACAGATATACATCTACAATACTGAAACATAATAAAGCTAAAGTGCATATTAAATACTCACACACCTAAGTGCCCCTCTCAGTTTATTTATTGTTACTTCAGTTGTACTTTGCTGTTGAACTATTGCATTATAGTTGAACCTGTGTTTGACCTCATTCTACTGCAAATTTGCAATTGCATTGGATTGTGCAAATAAATTCTTAAAATTCTATTTAGAATATTACTTGAAGCCAAAAAAACATCCCTGAAAAAAGTACTGAATAATTTTGGAAGATGTTAAAAAACAAATCCCTAGGAGCACAAGTGCTGTACAGTCACCACACCATTGGAATATTAGACTACAGCAGCACAAGTGCAGTAAAGACAGAGTTTACTTGTTTTTACCCCAGTTTACTGCAACTTACAATGCTGTTGAACTTTATTGTACTGTATTTGAATTCTGCTTGTACTTCATTGTGTTGCAAATTTGCAATTGTACTTAATTTTACTGCAGTTATTCTTCTATATACTGCTGTTGTACTGCAGTTTTACTTCAGTTTACTGCAGTTAATTTTTTATTAGGGAAACCTCAGTTTAACTTCACTTACCTAAGCCCATCTGCCTGTACTCTGAGAACATGCATAATATCCTGCAATAAATCTAGACAAGTGAAGCTAGGGGAGATTTTGAGAGGTTTAGAGAATAACTTCAGTATATATATATTTTTTGCATTTAGGCTTACAAAGCCTAAAGTGTATTTAAATGGTGATTTAATGAGAATATTACTGTGTAAGAAAACCTATATGATCTTTGTAGAATTACAACCATTTATAAAAGAATGATTGCCTACTTTATTAACAAACAGGTAAGAGAAGAGTTTATATTTAACCCATATTTACCTTTTTACATAACTATATTTAATGCTAATGTATAACATTGTGTCTTTTTAAAACTACCACATTTGACCTATTTTATCTCTAAAAGAAATGTTTTTATTTTCTGAGCCAAGATTTTCCATACAATTTATTCTTTATATACAGTTGAAGTCAGAATTATTAGCCCCCCCACCCCCCTCCCCTAAATTTCTGTTTAACGGAGAGAAGATTTTTTTTAACATGTTTCTAAACATAATAGTTTTAATAACTCAATTCTAATAATTGATTTATTTTATCTTTGCTATGACAACAGTAAATAATATTTTACTAGATGTTTTTTCAAGACACACGGTGACATTTAAAGGCTTAACTAGGTTATTTAGGTTAATTAGGTAGGATAGGGTAATTAGACAAGTTATTGTATAATGATGGTTTGTTCTGTAGACTATCGAAAAAATATATAGCTTAAAGGGGCTAATAATTTTGACCATAAAATGGTTTGTAAAATATAAAAAAAATAGCTTTTATTCAAGCCGGAATAAAGAAAATAAGACTTTCTCCAGAAGAAAAAATATTATGAGACATATTATGAAAATTTCTTCGCTCTGTTCAACATCATTTGGGAAATGTTTCAAAAAGAAAAAAAAATTCAAAGGGGGGCTAATAATTCTGACTTTAACTGTTCCTATTCTTTTTAAAATAAGCAATTAATAACTAAGCGCATCATTTTGAGCGCAATTTTAGTTTTTCATATTGATTTTTTTTTTTCATGCTTTCCTTCATGAGCTGCTACGGGAAAGGAGTAAGGGCAGAAATATGTTGGCTAGTTCAATTGCTTGGGGGATGCAGCTGGGTGCCGCCCCAGAATGCTGCTCTCAGCTGGACTGAAGACACAAACACAGCCCCTCCTGGTGCTTCAAACCAGATAAGCCAAAAGTTCTCTAAGCTCCCGTGCACTTTGCCCTTTGCAACTTCTGGGAACACAATTTCCCAAAAGACATTTTCTGAACACTTTTGTTAAGTGCAAGTGGAGAAAATGATTTGTTAGTATACAGACATGTTGATGTGCTTTAAGAGATGTGCATGAGTAATTTTCCATCATCCCCTTCCAGTAGATTTCAGAGAAAGGATGCTTTCCATGACCGTTTACATAGTTTAAACACTATCAATTGTAAAAAAAAAATTAAGACATTGACAGGTAACTAAAGTATAGTATAGTATAGTATAGTATAGTATAGTATAGTATAGTATAGTATACAATACTTAAGCATTTTGTTTGTGCACAGAAGGGTCATTTTTGTAACCATGAATACTGTTTATGCTCAGGTTGCATAGATGAATTAATTTTTTTTTATTAGTAGGCCTAATTAGTTTATCAACAATTTAACAATTAGCACTGAGCCACTTCAAACCTTCCCACTGTCAGTAAATACACAAATATGCTATCTGCGAATATAATATTGCTGCTGCAAATATAATATAAATAGAAGTAATACCCTGACTAATCAGGAAAAAGACAACACATTCCAATAAAACGTGCTGTATGTGTGTGTAGTAAAGTGTATAAACTAACAGCTGCATTAGCAAGCATGCATTTATTCACCCTTGAGATTTAAGACAAGACATACTTGTTTGTTTGATTGTTTCATTGATTGAATGATTGACCATTGATCCGTGGGATTGAATGTTTACTATGTGTGCCTGACAAATGGCATACAGTACCACAAATGTGTTAAACTTTGTGTGCTTTGGCTACCTTGCAGAATAGCTTTACATTGATGTACTAGACTATGTGTGTCTTGGCTACTTTGCTGACAGGCTTAAGCCTCATTCACACTACAAATGACTCGCAGTAGCAAAACGACAAGCGACCGTTTTTTTCAAGGAAAGCGAGCGACTTCCGGCAACTTCCATTTACGTGAGCGACAGCCACCATTGGCGACCAGGTGGACGTGTCAAACGACGCGACACAATCGAGAACCCTTTATGCAAATGAGACGGTCCCATCTCTACGCCACCTGCCTCCAACGGATCAGGAAGTATTCGCAGCAATACCAATTCTTTATACAGCACATCTTTCAATTCTTTTTTTTAAGCCTTATGCGGTACCACAATTTTAAAGAATTCTGCAATTTTAAATAAGTCATCCTTACAGCAGCGATCAAACTGTTCCATGCTCCGAGAAAGTGCAAAGGCAGTCAAATCAAAATCCATATTCACACTATTCGCTACTCCTTCCCACACCAAAAAGAGCAGCCAAACAAAGAATAAATTAAAATGACTTACCCTCTGCGCGTCCACAAGAAGGATTCAAGATAAACGTTTTTGATATACAAAAACAAATGACGAGCCCCCACTTTATGTTACGACCTTGGTCTAGGGACAAGGCCACAACATAAAAGATCACAGACAAATAAAATTCACTTTTTATGACCCTGTGGTCTCTTTTTTGACTTTTTTTATCACCCGAAAACGTGAAGCCAACTACCTTGGAGTGGACCCACTGAAAAATAATAAACAAAAAGTACACACTAACTAAACACCCAAATGAATCTAACTACACCTAATAAAATAACAGAGATAAAAATACAAAATCTACACCTACCTCCCTGACTAAGAACAAAAATAGGATCAAATATTTACAAAAAGAAAAGTGTGGCATCCATCCCCTACTGCCTCTTATCGTCTACCATATTTTCAATCAACAAACGAACAAACAAGGCATAAACAATATAATAGGAGGGGGAAACATGGATGGATATACAACACAGAGTCAAAACTTATACACCAACACGGGAAACACAATCAACAATAACACTTAGCAACAAGAAAAATTTTATGTCACACCAAACTCAAAATAACACACCAACCAAAAAAAACGCTCTCCCGCCCTACGCCCGTTTTTCCTTTTAAAGATGCCCTGGGTCACTCCATCCAATCCCAGGGCACGTCGTCTGCGTAGCTAGGGCGGGGCCTGCAGATGTAATGAGAGAGAGAGAGAGAGAGAGAGAGACAGATAGACACACACACCTGCCAACGCAACAAGAGTGACTTTCTTGAGCGACAGCCTATAGGAGCATCAGTAGAGCTCATGTGATCCTCTCTCTGTTTGCTTAGAGGCCAGTTGTGTTCGTGCTGCATAGACCTACACATACCTGTGTTTGGAGCAGGTCGCCAACCAGAACGACAGGCAGCAACAAAGTCGCTGCTAGTGTAAATGAGTCATTAGAGCTCTGTAGCGTAGGCCAGCTAGTGAAGTTCTGTGCAGGTAAACCTCACTCCTTTGACCTCTAAAGGTGCTCTAGCGACAGATGCTAGAGGCCATGGTCTTTAGCCTCCTTGTTAAGTCGCCGGTTCGATCCCAGCTCGAAGCAGATTGGGTGGTGAAAGACTGGTGGGGTTACATTGGTGTTGTGACCTGGATGGGAATGAGGTTTAGGGGGGTGATTGTGGTGGAGGCTAGCTGGTGCAGTGCAGGTAAAACCTCCCTCCTCTGACCTCTAAAGACGCTTTAGTGACAGACGCTAGAGGCCATAGTCTTTAGCCTCCTTGTTAGAGCAACAGACTGCCATGCGGAAAGTCACCAGTTCGGTCCTAGCTTGGAGCGGGATGGGTGGTGTAGGACCGGCGAGGTTAAACCTCATTCATACGATCTGCTGCAAATGCAGGTCTGTGTAGGTCTACAGCATGGAGAATACAACTGGCCTCTAAGTGGGCTGAGAGTGGAACACGTGAGCTCTACTGGTGATCCTATTGGCTGCCACTCTAGATAGTCGCTCTTCATTTGCATAAAGTTGAAGGATTCTCAACTTTTTCACATCACTTGACATGCCCACCTGGTCACGAATGGTTGCTGTCACTCACGTAGATGGAGGTCACCAAAAGTCGCCCACTCTGTGTTGAAATGAATGGTCCCTTGTTGCTTTGCTGCTGTGAGTCGCTCATAGTGTGAATTTAACTGTAGTGAACTAGATTATGTGTGCCTGGGCTACTTTGCATATTGGCTTAACAGTGCCTTGTGACTATGTTTACCTGGGCTATGTGTCCTTGAATTGCAAGCTGAGCAATCACCTGAGCAGGCATAAATGAGAGCATTGATAATGTCATTGCCATACTTTAGATAACTACAAATGCAGTAAGAACATGAATGCTTGTTGATGTTCTCAAATTGGAATATCAACATATAGAGATCCGAGTTAAAAAACAAAACTATGCAACAAGTAGCTATTCGACATAGGCTCATTCTGAAAAACGTAGCCCTATATACTTTTTTGGAGATTGCGAATTATGTTGCCAGAAGTACGTATGGTTGCATTTCGGCTTTAAAATGAATGCTACGGGCGATTTGACGCTGTTCCTTTTTGCGCTTACCAGCTGACCGCTTACCTCTGTATAGACCTCTGTTACCAGTTTGTTACCTCTGTTACCAGTTTGTCCAGTATCTCGCCATGTACATCGACAAACTTGAGATGCAGAGAAGAGTTGACCATGACAACAGAGTTTGAGTCTGGCGAAGAATGATTCCAGAAACCGGGTAAGACAAAAACAGAATCCAAAAAATTAAAATAAACAAATAAATAACAGGGTGAGAATGTGGTAAAATCTGAAAATGTGGTAAAAATCAGGCGAGAGCTAATCGTTTTCAGGGTTGCTTTATAAAATTGTCGGTTGGGTTTAGGGAAGCTGGTGGGCGGGTCAATCTGTGCTTTTGAAAACACTATTGGTTGGGTTTAGGGAAGGAAGAGGGTGGGTCAGTCGATCGGTCAGTCAGGGTAGTTAGTCAGTCGACAGCGGCCTCTGGTGCATTTACCCGAATGGCACAGGCGAGAGAAAAATCTCAAAAAGCTTACACAGCGGCCTCTGGTGGATACGCAAAAACCAAAACGTACCTCCTGGGATGTATTTGTCGCTCTCCAGAAACGTATCTGTACATTTTCAGAATGAGCCTGGTTGCGCTCATTAGTGACTCGTCAAATGTTTTCAAAGGAACTGAGATGGGAAATTGGATCCTGAATCTTACCCTTTACAGTACACTGCTGCTTATGTTTACATCCACACGTTTTTACAGTATACAGTATATGTGTACAGTATACATGGGACTTGAATTAAAATATATGAGTGCTCACTTAAAACAATAGGCTGATAAATAGCACATAGATGAAAGTAAAAGATTTTCCTCATTTAGGTGTTGCTTTTGTATTCATGTCTGAAATATACAACACTGAGGTATATAAAAGTTGAGGAGAAAGCATACTGGCTGCTGAGGCAACAGCAGCCAATCATCTATAGCGTGTGTGATTGGGTGCCCAATAGAGTTTCAGGACATAACTTTGTATTTAATGGGCAAACTAATGTATAACCAAGAGCTGCTATATTCCAAAAATCCTTAAAATCAGTCTATTTTATTTTTATGATTATTTAGTTATTGTTTAAGAATCTGATTGCACACAATGGTGGATGGAGTTGATGACATGGGGGTGGCAATTTTGTTGCTGCATGCTGAGTCTGAGAGCTGTTATACAACACAGTGATCCAAACAACCATTCCCCCGCTTCCAGAGCCACCACTACCCCATGCTAGCACTGTCAGGCTATCCACGGCAGAGAGTAGGAAGAGATTTAATTGAGCTTGGCTTCATCTTCAACCTCTTATTTTCCTTCAAAACACTGCCAAGAGATATTTACGGTTTCTCACAGTTGTCTTGACAGGGTGATTTTGACAGGGATAAATATGATTAGCTGATCAAAATCTTTATTGACTGTTAAAATGGGTTACTTTGACAATTTTTCCT
This sequence comes from Danio aesculapii, assembly GCF_903798145.1. Taxonomy (NCBI): domain Eukaryota; kingdom Metazoa; phylum Chordata; class Actinopteri; order Cypriniformes; family Danionidae; genus Danio; species Danio aesculapii. The sequence goes on along the minus strand of NC_079440.1, from coordinate 18,079,022 downwards.
AGTTGTGGCAGATGATCATTTTTGAGCACAGCTGTTATAGGCGTGCGCATCATATGGTGTAACTTGGCCTGTGGTGAATGTAGTGCTCCCACATGTGTAATATCTCCTAAAGCAAATATTGGTTATTATTAGTTTGCAGAGAGTGCGTTTTGCATAATTTCAGGCTTCTGTGAATGCAACATATCTATCCAATATTTGAAAAAACAAAACAAAATCAAAACTGTTGAGAAAGCAAACATTTACCATTTACAAAATGTTTCCTAATAATAAATGTCATTGCAAATAAATTATTAATGTATACAAACCAACATTTCTGAGGTGTATTTCAAACATAAAATGTGCCTTCCTATAGTAAAATCAGAATAAGAAGTGGTTTATTCAAATTAGTTGATGTAATACTCTCAGATGTTGTCAAAGATTGAGTACCTGTAACAAGTTACTGCTTACTCTAGACCAGTGGTCCGCAAACTTGTTATCACCGCAGACCAGTCAACGCTTGACTATTTTACCGAGGACCAGGAGGGGTGGGGTGGGGAGGGTCGGTGTTCGATAGTTTGTAGGTTACTAGGCGACCATCAACCATTTTCTCAGAAAAATGACAAGCTGACAAAACATTGCTGTAGCTCTGATACAAGTTGTGTGTAAAAAATTCCAAAGCACTGCAGTGTTTGGGTTTTCTGTGTTTGTACTGATCGGTCAGCGTTCACGGGATTCATTTAACTGTGTGTGTCTGGAAGGAGCGAGCATGTCACGCCGCTTGTGCTTGCAAGCCATGCACCTCCATTGGAAATAATGAACTTGTGCAAACTGTAGAAAAGACATGATATGTCAACGGCCCTTAAAAAGCTGCCGTCATTTGCAATCTCTAGCAGTTAATCTTCTTGTACAGACATTGTGTATTCACCTGATTTGTTGACAAATGGGTTACGGATCTATTCCTTGGTGGTCCACGGGTCCTTCACTGGGATTTTTCCTTTTCAAAGACATCTATTTCTTATTCATTTTGCTGCTTTTGGGTTAAATTTGGGCGAGATGTAACCAAGAGACTACGGTCATTTTTCAAAATTAAGGATTTTTCAAAATAAATGATCGTTCAGACTCAGATAATAGCCCGGTACAAATTGATTCATGGACCGGTACCCATCCGAGGCCCGGTGGTTGATGACCACTGCTCTAGACCACAGGTGTCAAACTCAATTCCTGGAGGTCTATAGCTCTGCACAGTTTAGTTCCAACCCTAATTAAACACGCCTGATCAAACTAATTGAGCCCTTCAGGCTTTTTGAAACCTACAGGTAAGTGTGTTGAAGCAGGGTTGAAACTAAACTGTGCAGGGCTGCAGCCCTCCAGGAACTGTTTGACACCCTTGCTCTAGAAACAAGATATTTAAATAAATGTTACGAGTATGTAAAATAATCATAAGATACCTAGTTAAGCTAAGGCTGGGACTTAAGTTTAATATGACAGAAATTTGGGAAAGAGTTCAGAAGGGGAAGGAAGCTGTGGAGACCACACACAACCTAGGGGAGATACTGTGGCAGAATGCAAATGGACTGCTTACCAAGAGGGGTAAAATTTCCATGGAGAAAAATATATATGACATTGCCAAGTAGGGAATCACGCATAGGGGGCACCGATCCCCAGTATGAGTGCTGACCGAATGGGCATACATTACCAACATAGACTCATTCTGAAAACGAGCCCTACATACATTTCTGGAGATCGCAAATTATGGCTGCATTCCGTCATTAAAATGAATGCTACAGGGCAGTATGATGCTGATCTTTTTCATGCTTACTAGTAGACCATTTACCTCTGTATGCACAACTTTCCCACTGTTACCTATTTGTCCAGCTAGCTCTTCATGTACGTCAGTAGACCTGAGAAGCAGAGAGGAGTTGACCATGACAACGAGGTTAAAGTCCAGCGAAAAATGGTTCCAGAAAGCAGGTAAGACTAAAGCCAAAAAATTAAAATAAACAACTAAACTTGAGAATGTGGTCAAATCTGAAAATGTGGTAAAAATCAGGCAAGAGCTTTTTCGTTTTCTGGATTGCTTTTTAAAAGTGTCGGTTGGGTTTAGGGAAGTGGGTGGGCGGGCCAATCTGTGCTTTTGAAAACACTATTGGTAGGGTTCAGGGAAGGAGGAGACCAAGGTATGCAGAAGAGCATCTCTAAATGCATATCATGTCAAATCTTGAAGTAGATGGGCTACAGCAGCAGAAGACCACACAAGGTGACATTCCTGTCAACTAAGAACAGGAAACTGGGGCTACTATTTGCACAGGCTCACCAAAATTGGACAATGGAAGATGTTGCCTGGTCTGATGAGTCTTGATTTCTGCTGCGCCATTTGGATGGTAGAGTCAGAACTTGGCGTAAACAGCATGAAAGCATGGATCCATCCTGCTTTGTATCACGATTCAGGCTGGTGGTGGTGATGTAATGGTTTAGGGGATATTTTTTGGCACACTTTGGGCCCATTAGTACTAATTGAGCATTGTGTCAACGCCACAGCCTACCTGAGTATTGTTGCTTACCATGTCCATCCCTTTATAACCACAATGTACCCATCTTCTACTTCCAGCAGGATAACATGTCATGTCGTAAAGTGTGAATCATCTCAGACTGGTTTTGTGAACATGACAATGAGTTCACTGTACTCAATTTTAATATGGACCAAAATCTCTAAGGAATATTTCCAGTACGTTGTTGAATCTATGCAATGAAGGATTACGGCAGTTCTGAAATCATAAGGGGTCCAACATGGTACTAGTAACGTGTGCCTAATAAAGTGGCCGAAGAGCGCATTTCAAACACTCGATTGAATTTATGAGCTGAGTTTGGAATAAAAACATGTTATTAAATGTGCAAATCATACAACCAAATTAAAACTTTAGTTTTAAAACTAGCCAGTAATACTAATCTACTTGTGTGGATTTCCACATTTCAATTAAAAAAACACCTTACAGAACAAACAGCTGCATTGTGCAACCTTACACTGCTCTAATTAACAATATCCCATTAATGATACACTGGAATAAACTAAAAACCTGTTTGTTTTTTTTCTTTTCTTCCTCATTTCTCCTTCACTCACGCATCTTTCCGATTTGTATGCACAAGAGGGATTTCAAATGCAATTTTCTCCTTTTTTTTACTTCTAATCCCTGCTATCAGTGTTTACTGAAATGTTTAGACAGCAGGGAAATGGTTGTTGTTTGTCTTGATGAAAAACCCTTTGAAATGTCTAGCGTGTTCCAGTTAATTGAGAGACAATTCTGGTGACCACAACAAAAAGGTATGTAACATGATATCCAATTCCAAATATTACATATATCAAATCAAATCTTTTTGGTGATAGTCACTAAAATATGTTTTATACACACACACACACACACACACACACACACGCACGCACACGCACACACACACACACACACTAAACATCATGAAACTCTATAAATATACACAAGACCTGTACTTGGGAGAAATGAGTTGCTTGCTCTCTTACAGAAATAGTCACAGCCTTAATATTCTTCAAGGATGTTTTGCTTTTTATTTAAATCATCCTGAGAACAATTTATTCATTCATTCATTTCCCTTGGCTTAGTCCCGTTATTCATCAGGGGTCGCCATGACGGAGTGAACTTATCCAGCTAGGGTTGTGCCGATAGATGATAGTATCATATATGGATGATAGGCAAAGATATTGCCGAGAGCTGAGACCTATGACGATTTTAAAGATGATATTTCGCTTGTTTCGCATTAATAGACCTATTTCATGTTTTAATTGCATTATTGAATAAAATTAATAGTATTATTAAACAGCTTCAGCTGTTCACATCAACATCACTTGACCGACAGTTTTGGATAAAAATGAATTATTTCGATTGCTCTCTTGCGCTCTCCCTCTCTCTGTCTCAGCAGCAGCAGTTGAAGCGCGAGCAGCACGTGAGGGCCCAGCCACATCTCATAGCAAATTAGTTTGCAACGTTGTTGCATAAAAATAATAGACTAAATAACAAAATTGGATTTAATTAACAAACAAGTTAAAACGATTAAAAAAATGAAACAACTGAAGAAGAAAATGGGAGATCTCTGAAACCAGCTCAAATGTTCTGGAAAAAAACGTATTGCGGTCGTTGGTCATTTGAGACTGCTTTATACAGTAGCAGCACTCCCGCAAGATTCTCTCTTGCTTTCACAAAAAAAAGTTATTTATCTTTTATGTCCATAAATAATAGCCTATTTATAAGTTTTAAGGTGGCCCAAAGCCTATTTTTTTTCAGTGCATGCATTGACTGCTCCTTCAAATACACGGAATGTACATTTGTCTTATTTGTGTTTAATTCGATGTAATGATTAACACGGACATGCACATTATTCAGAAAATAACATATTTATTTAATTTAAAAATATGTTAGGCCTATATTTACTTGTTGAGTAAACAGAACTTGTTCAAAATTAACAGAGCATAGCCTCATAAGTTTAAACAATTTGTCTAGTTAAGATCTGTAAAAGGACAAACTTAGATTTGAAGAGAAATTGTTAATATTTAACATTTTTCTACATCGTGAACTGAACAAATGTCATTTCCACCACATCTCAACATACATCTTTTATTATATAAAATGAAACAAATTATGGCAGTCCAACATTGTCTAAGATCATTTTTGTATCTAACTTAACCCATCTTTCCACAATATATACAATAATTATACATTTGTCAATGAAATAAATAAGTCCCTTATGACCAAATGCTGAGTTGCATATCTGTCACACTTAAAATGTAAGATTAATTTGGTTAAGAGCTTTTTAGAAAATAAATAAACTGAATTTATATATTGAATAGAGCATGAACTCATGCATTGTGAATACACTTTTAATGTGTGATGAGAACCTTTTAAATATTTAAAAAAATGTGTGAGTGGTGATGGAAATGACAGGGTGGTGATGGAAATAACAGGGTGTGGTGGAAATGACAATAAATTAATGTTAATGTAGAAAAACATTAGATATTTATTAGAAAAAAATATGAAACTACTAAACTCACACTTATTAAACTCTATTTACAAATTTACTAAGCATAACCACACATTTTTGCATGTGTAAAGCTGAAATTTATCTAAAAAAAAACTGATTTGTCTAACAGATGAACAGTAACAGAGCACACTGTGAATAACTGATTATTATTCAAATATTATACAAATTAATTTAAAAATAAAAAGAATTACACATCTACAGGGGTTAGACAATGAAACTGAAAGGCCTGGTTTTAGAGCACAATAATTCATTAGTGCGGTGGCACAGTGGGTAGCAATGTTGCCTCACAGTAAGAAGGTTGTTGGTTTGAGCCCTGGCTGGGTCAGTTGGTATTTTTATGTGGAGTTTGCATGTTCTCCCCTTGTTTGGATGGGTATCTTCCGGGTTCTCTGGTTTCCCCCACAGTCCAAACACATGCGTCATAGGTGAATTTGATAAGCTAAATTGTCCGTAGTGTATGTGTGTGAATGAGAGTTTATGGGTGTTTCCAAGTGATGAGTTGTGGCTAAAAGGACATCCGCTGCTTAAAACATATGGCGGTTCGTTCCGCTGTGGCGACCCCAGATTAATAAAGGAAATAGATTAATAAAGACCCCAGATTAATAAAATGAATGAATAATGGGCTTAAAAACCTGCTGATTTCTGTGCGTGCAGATTCCAATGTGGGTCTAGGTATGATGGTATAGGTTTAGGAATCTACCATTATTGTGGACTCGAAAGCAGATGCGCTCAAACCAAATCAATTCAATAATTAATTATTCAGAACAATTTCTAAAAGAGTTTAACAGGATAACACAAGAATCAGTTCACTGATCAGACACTGCTATTGCATATACCCTCGGTTTCCACTATTGGTATAGTTTTCCCAAAATAAATCTCTTACAAAGTATCGATTATTTACAATTGTACTTAAGAGCAACAATGAAGTAAAAATACTAACAGGTGCATGTTAGTACTTTGAAACTACATATATTTTGATTAACAATGATGGAATTATTCTTATCCCATCTTCTGGTGTGTCATACTAGAATCATATTAATCAAAAAGAGCTCCTTATGAAAAAAAAATCATTATGTAGTAGCTATAAAATGCAAAGAAAACACAATTCTTCTTCTTCTTCTTCTTCTTCTTCTTCTTATTATTATTATTATTATTATTATTATTATTATTATTATTATTATCATTCTTATGGAACTGTGTGTGTGTGTGTGTGTGTGTGTGTGTGTGTGTGTGTGTGCGTGCGTGCGTGCGTGCGTGCGTGCGTGCGTGCGTGTGTGTGTGTGTGTTTACTCAGTGTCCTCATTTTCTGTGGACAGCACAGATCAGCTTGATGTGACATTGTCACCTGCAACAGAAACACCCTCTGGTTAGGGACAGGGGTTCAAACACAGCCAGCAATTACGGTCTGGCTGAAATAGACTAGTAAAAATAATAGCAATTAAAGTTAACCATCAATACTTCCAATTATAACAACAGTGTTTTTTTTTTTTCATGTTTAATGTTAAGCGCTTGTGTGTGTTCTTTTTGTTAAAGTGACCTATTATGCCCTTTTTTACAAGATGTCATGTGTCCTTAAAGTGTGTATATGAAGTTTTAACTCAAAATACCCAACAAATATTTTTTATAACTCTCTGAAACAGCCCCTTTAAGCTTTGATCCAAATTGTGCCATTTTGGTGACTCTTTTTAAAAGAGTGTGGAGCTACAATCCCTTGTGTGACATGACTAGCATTATAGCTGAAACTGAAAATGTCAAAAGAAATGGAATAGAAAAATGCAGACTATAGAGAATATTGGTGTTCACGTGTGCATTCTAAAACTCAGCATTCATAATTCCTCTTAGACACTGACATTACTGTATCTTTAGCAGGTAATGTGCGAAAACTCTAATGATGGACGTCTGCTTCTCAGAGCTGTCTATGCTAATGTGGGCGAGGTGGTCACTAATAGGTTGTGCTTTCCTCCTCCGAAGAATCAAACTCCTTCCTCCAATCAAACTGTTTCTGCAGACTGTTTATATGAAGTGTGATTATAAAAAAAGATAATTAATTAATTTTTATCATAGGAGGCTAGCTATATTCACACACTGTTGCCACACAAATGTGCTTAACCCCATAAAAAAATATTTTTGCGTAATGGGTCCCCTTTAAAATGCAGTACAAGCAATCTCAGGCACTCATATTTGAGCAGTTTTGGAGGATGGCCGCTGTTTTCAGCTGTGCAAAAAAGTTTAGGTGGACATATGCCCTGAGCATGTTCTTATGTTATGGTTACATTAATGTTACTAGAAATATTTCAACAAGCTTGTACAGCTCACGTTTTCTGTTAAAGTACATCATTTGAGTTGCATGTCGAGTGTAGTGGCGTTGAAAACATTATATTTCACACACTTGTGGCTTTTTATTATCCAAATATTTATTATCCAGAGAACCACGGTGAATCGTTTGGTATATGATGCGCATCAAAACAAAAGCCTCATACCAGTTCAATACAAATATATCATTAAACTGCTTGCATATATATAAACAGTTGAAGTTAGAATTATAAGCCCCCTATATTATTAGCCCACCTGTTTATTTTTTTCCTTCATTTCTGTTTAGCGGAGAGAAGATTTTTTCGACACATTTCTAAACATAATAGTTTTAATAACTCATATCTAATAACTGATTTCTTTTATCTTTGCCATGATGAAAGCAAATAATATTTGACTAGATTTTTTTCAAGACACTTCTATTATGTTTAAAGTGACATTTAAAAGCTTAACTAGGTTAATTAGGTTAACTAAGCAGGTTAGGGTAATTAGGCAAGTTATATTGATGGTATGTTCTGTTGACTATCGGGAAAAAAAATATTGCTTAAGAGGGCTAATCATTTTGTCCTTAAAATGGGGGTTTCAAAATGTAAAACTGCTTTTATTCTAGCTGAAATAAAACAAATAAGGCTCTGTTAAACATCATTTGGCAAATATTTAAAAAAGAAAAAGAAATTCAAAGGGGGGGGGGGGGCTAATAATTCTTACTTTAACTATATATATATATATATATATATATATATATATATATATATATATATATATATATATATATATATATATATATATATTTTTTTTTTTTTTTTTTTTTTTTTTTTTTTTTTTTTTTTATATTCATATATACACACACACACACACTTTTTTCTCCCTCTGCAGTAAGCACTCACAACCTTCCTCCAAAGTCTGGTGTGAAGAATAACAGCTTTTCTCAGTAATGCACAAGCCATGTTTCAGATCCCCCACTGACTTAAGGTTTGCCAGCATGGCATCATATCTGGCCTTTAGATGGGTGAGACTCATTGAAAGGACGCAGTTGACAGAAACGCACTAGTATTTGCCTCAGGCAGCTTGTGAACATCCAGTCACAGGTGAACATTCACTAAACTCTTTCCAACTGCCACATCTTTCATGTGCTTATAATGTCAGTGGCAGTGAAAATCTAACACTTTACATATCATCATGACAAAGGACTTTGATTCTTCTGCAAAAAAACAAAACAAAACAAGAACAAAATTATAGCCTTAAATTAAGCACATTTTTTCTTCTATATTTTCTGTCACAACATATTTCAGTTGATACTGGAATCCATTCTTGATTTTCTGCCTCTAGTAAGAATGTCAATAAGCTTTATGGATTTGCTCATATGCAGACACAAGCATCAGTGAATTTCATGTTTTCAATATGTTTTCCAATAGGAGAACATCGATTAGGTAAATAGCTGGCATTTATCATTGTGTTTCATATTGATATTGATTATGATAATGAGTGGAACATATTGCAAGAGCTACTTTTCCAGCTCAAAATAACTTTTTATTTATTTTCACCTTTATTGGGATAGGACAGTGGAGATTTTACAGACAGGAAAGTGTGGGGAGAAGAAATAGGAGAAGGATTGGCAAAGGACCTTACGCCGGGAATCAAACTTAGGTCACTGTGAGCACCCTGATGCTATGTGTTGATGCACTAACCCTAACCACGAGGCTATTGGCGCCAACTGTATTTTTGCCAAAAGAACTGTATGAATTGCCATACCCTCTCCATCATATAATCTTTATTTTCTGGCAGAAAAGGCAGACACAGTTTCATAGCTTTATATGTTTACAATAATGTTTCAAGTTGTTCTATTAAATTAGCATATGTAGTGTGTGCAACCCCTGTAAACAGCAATGCTAATTAAAGAATTATTGCTTTCAGAAAATGTTGTCTGTTTTGGGTTGCAGTCATTTGAATACAGATATTTATTAGCAAATCAAAATATTTTTGGTTTGTAAAATACCCACTGTTGCTTAGGACATGGCAATGACAATCATTTTACATATAAACTGAAGAAGATGTTCTATTCACAACATATACACACTTTTCATGGTAATGCTTTTACCCTAAATTGTGTCTTGTAAATCCAGCAGCTCCACTGCAGTGCAGACTAAGAAGCTAATTACATATTGCATCTTTTGTGCATCCAATTTCTATATTTCATATGGACATGCGTGGCTTGCGCACACAAATAAGAATCAGAATCAGAATCAGAAAGAGCTTTATTGCCAGGTATGTTCACACATACGAGGAATTTGTTTTCGTGACAGAGCTTCTACAGTGCAACAGGATTACAGAGACAAGACAAAAAACAGATAATAAAATACATTAAAAAAAATACAAGTAAGTTGTGAATGCAAATATACAAATTGACAAGTGTATGTACATGTTTATTACTATATACAACGTTATATGTGCAGCTGTTATGTGCAAACTGGCATATAAAGTGTGTTGTTAAATAAGTGTATATGTGTATAAAAGTGTATAGCAAGTAGTGATGTTGGTTCCACAATAATTATCATCAAGTGTTCATGAGATGGATTGCCTGAGGGAAGAAACTGTTTCTGTGTCGGGCTGTTCTGGTGCGCAGTGTTCTGTAGCGTCGACCAGAAGGTAAAAGTTCAAAGAGGCAGTGTGCTGGGTGTGAGGGGTCCAGAGTGATTTTGGCAGCCCTTCTGCTCGGTCTGGATAAGTACAATTCTTGGGGAGTAGAGAGGGTTGTACCAGTGATTCGCTCAGCAGTCCGAACTATTCGACGTAGTCTTTGAAGATCGTATTTAGTAGCTGAGCTAAACCAGACAGTTATTGATGTGCAGATGACTGATTCAATGATGGAGGTGTAGAACTGTTTCAGCAGCTCCTTTGGGAGGTTAAACTTCCTCAGCTGACGAAGAAAGTACAGCCTCTGTTGAGCTTTTTTGACAATAGAGTCAATGTGAGTGTCCCACTTCAGGTCCTGAGAGATGGTAGTGCCCAGGAACCTGAATGACTCCACTGCTGCCACAATGCTGTCCATGATGCTTAGTGTGGGGAGAGCAGGGGGGTTTCTCCTGAAGTGCACTATCATCTCCACTGTTTTGAGCATGTTGAGCTCCAGGTTGTTGTGACTGCACCAGACAGCCAACTCCTTAACCTCCTGTCTGTAAGCAGACTCGTCATCGTCCTGAATGAGGCCGATAAGGTTGGTGTCGTCTGCAAACTTCAAGAGCTTCACAGAGGAGTCTTTTGAAGTGCAGTCATTCGTGTACAGGGAGACGAGCAGTGGGGAGAGGACACACCTCTGGGGGGCGCCACTGCTGATTGTGCGGATATTAGATGAGAATTTTCCCAGCTTCACCAGCTGCTGCCTGTCCGTTGGGAAGCTGTTGATCCACTGACAGACAGAGGTGGGCACAGAGAGCTGAGTTAATTTGGGCAGGAGAAGTTTTGGGATGAGAGTTTTAAAAGCCGAGCTGAAGTCAACAAACAAGATCCTTACATAGGTCCCTGGTCTGTCTAGGTGTTGCAGAACATAATGCAGTCCCATATTGACTGCATCATCCACAGACCTGTTTGCTCTGTATGCAAACTGAAGAGAGTCCAGTGAGGGTTCAATGATGTCCTTCAGGTGGGCCAGCACCAGTTTCTCAAAAGACTTCATGACCACAGATGTTATCGCCACCGGTCTGTAGTCATTTAGTCCTGTAAGTTTGGGTTTCTTTGGGATGGGGATGATGGTGGAGCGTTTGAGGCAGGAGGGCACGTCACACAGCTCCAGTGATCTGTTGAAGATCAGGGTGAAGATGGGGGCCAGTTGGTCAGCACAGGATTTTAAACAGGCTGGTGTTATAAAATCTGGGCCTGGTGCTTTTTTCCTCTTCTGTTTCCGGAAGACCTGGTGCACCTCATCTTCACTGAACTGAAGTGCAGGTATGGGGGAGGCGGGGGGGTGGTGGAGGTGTTAATGGTGGCGTGAAGAGCAGTTCAGAGTGGGTGTGGGGGGTTTTCTCAAACCAGAAGTAAAACTCATTCAGGTCGTTTGCAAGTCGTTCATTGTCTACAGTGCTGGGGGATGGTGTCTTGTAGTTTTTCAAACTTTTCCACACGGATGCTGAGTTCTGGAAGAGAACTGACTCCTTAGTTTCTCAGAATAGTTCCTTTTTGCGACTCTGATCTCCTTTTCCAGTGTGTATTTGGCCTGCTTATACAAGGCCCTCTCCCTATTCCTGTAAGCAACCTCCTTGGCCTGACGTAGCTCTCTGAGTTTTACAGTGAACCATGGTTTGTCATTGTTGTATGTGAGTTGAGTCCTGGTAGGAATGCACACGTCTTCACAGAAACTGATGTTACAGTCTCCGTGAGCTCATCCAGATCGTTTGCAGCAGGTTCAAAAACACTCCAGTCAGTGAGGTCGAAACAGGCTTGTAGATCCTGCTCTGTTTCGTTAGTCCATCTTTTCACAGATCCTAATACAGGTTTGGCTGTTTTCAGTTTCTGCCTGTAGGTTGGAATGAGATGAATCAAACAATGGTCAGAGTGTCCCAAAGCTGCTCGTTGGACGAAGCGGTATGTATCCTTTATTGTGGTGTAGCAGCGATCCAATATGTTACTGTCTCTTTTGGGACATGTAACATGCTGTCTATATTTTGGCAGTTCACGGGACAGTTTTGCTTTGTTAAAATCCCAGAGAATGATTAAAGCAGAGTCCGGGTGTTGTTGCTCTATCACCTTGATCTGATCAGCTAGTTTCTGTATCGCCAGGCTTGCGTGCGCGTGCAGAGGAATGTAAACACCGGCGAGGATGAACGAGCAGAACTCGCGCGGGAAGTAAAAAGGCTTACAGTTAATAAACAGTGCTTCGAGATCTGGAAAGAAGCAACCCAAGTGCACATTTCAACATTTCAGAAAGTTTTAAGTGCACGTTGAGTCATGTGACAATAAACAACTAAGCTTCACACTTTATACACATTTCAGTAATAACTGAATACTAATACCTCAGACAAATGCAGACCTCAAACAATGCAGTGTTTTTTTCTCCAGAAATAAAACCTGTGGGTGGCGCAGTAAGTAGTGCTGTTGCCTCACAGTAAGAAGGTTGCGGGGTTGTTGCTTCAAGCCTCGGCTCAGTTGCCGTTTCTGTGTGGAGTTTGCATGTTCTCCCTGTGTTCACGTGGGTTTCCTCCTGGTGCTCTGGTTTCCCCCACAGTCCAAAGACATACAGTACAGGTGAATTGGGTAGGCTAAATTGTCCGTAGTGTGTGTGTGATGGGGTGTGATGATGAATCTAAAGATAAAGTTATAACTTCTTAACGTAATAATAGGTTAGCTATTTATTATTATTATTATTATCATTGTTATGAGATGATGTGGTGGCGCAGTAGGTAGTGCTGTCGCCTCACAGCAAGAAGGTCTCTGGTTCGAGCCTTGGCTGGGTCAGTTGGCATTTCTGTGTAGAGTTTGCATTTTCTCCCTGCGTTTGCGTGGGTTTCCTCGGGGTGCTCCGGTATCCCCCCACAGTCCAAAGACATGCGGTACAGGTGAATTGGGTAGGCTAAAATGTCCGTAGTGTATAAGTTTGAATGAGTGTGAATGGATGTTTCCCAGAGATGGGTTGCAGCTGGAAGGGCATCTGTTGCGTAAAACATGTGCTGGATAAGTTGGCGGTTCATTCTAATGTGGCGACCCCAGATTAATAAAGGGACTATGCTGAAAAGAAAATGAATGAATATCATTAATTAATTCATTCATTCATTCATTTAAATCCTTTTTACCAGACACTTCCTCCAGCTCTTCTGGGGGATCCCGAGGCGTTCCCAGACAAGAGACACAGTCCCTACAGCTTGTCCTGGGCCTTTCCTGAGGCCTCCTCCCTGTGGGACAAGCCTGAAACAGATTCCCAAGCTACCTCGGCTGACTTCTCTTAATGTGAAGGAGCAGCAGCTCTACTCCGAGCTCCTCCTAGGTGTCAGAGCTCCTCACCCTATCTATAAGGGTGCGCCCTGCCACCCTTTTAAGGAAACTCATTTCGGACGCTTGTATCTGAGATCTTGTCCTTTCGGTGATGACCCAACGCCCATGAGATCTCAGATGACCCATCTGAGATCTTGTCCTTTCGGTGATGACCCAACGCCCATAGGTGAGAGTAGCAACTTAGATTGACCAGTTAATCGAGAGCTTTGCCATTCAGCTCAGCTCCTTCTTTACCACAATGGGCCAATACATCCACCGCATTACGGCTCCCACTGCACCAATCCGTCTGTCAACAGTCTGTCAATCTCACATTACATTCTTTCCTCACTTGTGAACAAAACCCCAAGATACTTGAACTCCTCCACCTGGGGTAAGAACTTTCCTCCCACCTGGAGATGGCAAACCACATTTTTCTGGTGGAGCACCATGGCCTCGGACTTGGAGGTGCTGATTCTCATCCCAGCCAGTCCATGTTCAAATAAGCTAACAAAACAACATCGTCTGTGAATAACAGAGATGAAATCCTGTGGTCCACGACCTGGACCCCCTCCAGCCAAAGGCTTTGCATAGAAATTCTGTCCATAAAAATTATGAACAGAATTGGTGACCAAGGGCAGCCCTGCCGGTGTCCAACGTGCACTGGAAACAAGTCTGACTAAGAGACAGCCCTTTACAGAGTGCCTCTGACCCCATTCTCCCAGAGTACCTTCCACAGAATGCCATGAGGGACACGGTCGAATGCCTTCTCCAAGTCCACAGAACACAGACTGGTTGTGCATACTCCCATTAACCCTTGAGCACCCTGGTGAGGGTATAGTGCTGCAGTAGTCCAGTGTACCACGGCCTGGACGAAAACCGCATTGTTCCTACTAGATCACAGGTTCAATATTATTTTCAAAGTGATAACGATGTAAAAAGTAATTTGTAATCACCCTGTTGCTGAATTGTATTGGGTAAAGGTTCACATTATCTTTTCCCAAATGTATTGCATCAGTCATTAATCAAACCTGACACCCACTCATTTCAGTTACATACATACTCACATTTCTATAAGCTAGATAAAAAGATCAGCAGATTTTTTATCATATCTATTCATTCCATTACAATGACTATTATTACTTGCTCTTGAATTTTTAATGTCAAGGTATGAATTGTTTAAATGGTAATCGAATGTTGCATCATGAATTGTGAACTACACACCACATATGAGTAAGCTTTGCATAAACATATTTTATGCATGTAGATCACTTCATCACCAAGCTCCAAAATGGCAGTAAAACTCAAATACATCATCACCTTAGAATTATAAGGTTCTATCTGACATTTTTGTCAAAATTGAGTTATTGACATATTCTTTTAAAATGACAATGTATTTACATTGTACAGGATGTTTTTGTTTACATTTTAAGACTTTTTATTTTTAAAAAAATGTTACACACATATTGTTTGCTATATGGAATGCAAAAACTTTGAAGCTCAATATCTCAAATTCATTCAGAACGCAGATAGAACCTTATAATTCCAAGGTGACGACATGTCCACTGATCTGAAATCTGAGTGTATCTAAAACAACCTATATATATATATATATATATATATATATATATATATATATATATATATATATATATATATATATATATATATATATTTATACATTATATATATACATTATACAATTTTATGCCAAAAATAATTGAGCGCACCAATGATTTTTACATGCTAGGAGAAGTGAACCGCAAGAAGATTACAAACCTACATGCAAGCAAACTAGTGCTCGCACGTGCATGGGGATGTTCACGTGTGCACTGAACTGGTCCACTGAGGAAACGGGCTCTCATGAGCTCTTTGTAAACCCTTGCGAGTTCTCTTGCGTGCTTGCTGGCTCTCCTCTCTGCTCGCATGAAACTTTTGAAATTTTTGTCAGTCTTGGGGCGGGATTAAGTTTAATTGTTAACTCTAACACTATTGGTTACCCTCCTTTTCTGGAAGTTAGCCGTGATTGGACGCCAGTGAAAAGATTACGCTGTTAAAAAATAAATAAATATTTTTAATACAATTTTTATTTAAAAATATTTTATTTAAAATACAAATAAAAAGAAAATAATTTTATATGTATAAATATAAAATATAAAATTACATGTATATTTATAAAATTTGCAGGTCATAATTATAAGAAACTTTCTGAGATGCTTTCTAATGTGACTTAATCTCGAGAAACTGTAAATAATAAAATGATGATTAATTTTCTAAAATATTTACTAACATTCTCCTAAGAAATACTATTTAATTCAATTCATCTTTATTTCTATTGCGCTTTTATAATGTAGACTATGTCAAAGCAGCTTCACATAGAAGATTATAGTGAATTAAAACAGTGTCAGTCCAGTTTTCAGAGTTTAAGTTCAGTTTAGTTCAGTTCAGTTCAGTCCCAGATAGCATATGAATGTGGGCCACTTTAGGCAGTTATGCGGCCCAGACAAAATGAATGTCAGCCTGAAGTGGCCCACCTGGACAATGACAAAGGGGGGCCAAAGATTCAAATTCATATATGGGCAATTTAAGGCAAAGATTTGGCAGTTATTGCAAAATGTAATCTGAATGTGATCCTAATGTGGCCCTTGTGGAAAATGGTAAATTTGGCCCAAATGATGGAGGACAAATGTGGGCCACAGTTGGGAAAAATGTAGCATAGTCATTTAAGAGTAATCTGGGTCTAAACCTAAAGTGGCTCACATGTGTAGGTGCAAATGTGGCCCAGTTATCTTAAGACAGATGTGTGCCACTTTTGGCAAATATTTGGCACAGTCAGCTCTGGATTTTGCAGCTGTGAGCCTAATGTGGCCCAGAGAAGATATGGCAAATGTGGCCCAGTTATCTTAAAACAAATGTGGGCCACATTTGGCGAATATTCGGCACAGTAAGCTATGGCTAATGTGGATTTGAGCCTATAGGGGCCCAGAGAAGATATGGCAAATGTGGCTCAGTCATCCTAAAACAAATGTGGGCCACTTTGGGCAAATATTTGGCACAGTTAGCTCTGGCTAATGTGGCTGTGAGCCTAAAGCGGCCCAGAGAAGATATGGCAAATGTGGCTCAGTTATTTTAAAACATATGTGGACCACATAGACTAAGTCACCATCATGGAGAAAAGTGTTTGCTTTAGTTGGGTTCATAGCCCTGAACCTCTTAATATAAATTTTCTGTTGGGCTGCTGTAACTTTTAAGAACTTTGCTTGAAAATTTTATTCATTACAGCAAACAAGCCAAGTAAAAAAAAAAAAAACAATAAAATTAAGTGAGGCACAACCTTTGATGAAATAATATAATTCACTGATGATAACCAATGTTTAATCCATTATTAGAAGTAACGTAATAATATGCTTGCACATGCCACATAATTAGGAAGGTTTATAAGCAAAAAAAAATTCTATGGTTCAACTTCTGCTCACAGAGACATCAATAATCAGCGTATGAACCTCAATAACAGTGACAATTAACAAAATGAACAAAATTCACAAGCATCACAAAAGTGACTAAAAGTGACTAAATTAACAATGTCAACATAAACAGCAGAATCAAAAGCAAACAACGAAAACTGTAGCATCAATAAGCTATATAATGTATTCATACTGCAATGCATGCTGGGATTTTCGTACTTTGCCACACCCAGCAAGTGTAAGGTGTAGGCCAGATTTGGGACAGAATAAAATCAAATTGTGGCCCAGAATAGGGTCAGTTCTGGTGCATTTGGTTAAATTCTGACTGATATGTGGTAGTGCTTTGGCTTATTTGTGGCCCAGATCTGGCAAACTGGAGTGGACCGCCCAAGTGCCATCATTCCATGCGGTATGTGGGCCAGATGTAAGTGTCTGGTGTGGGCCGGATTTGAGCCACATGAATTTTGCTTGCTGGGGTGTGGTTTAATATTCACTGCTGAGAGTCCAAACACTGAAGAGCAATCCATCGATGCGCAGCTCTACAAGTCCCAAACTATGTGAAGGCGGCGAGGAAAAAACTTCTCCTGTTTCCAAATGTCTTGTGCAGAGCTGCAGTCTACGCGCCAGAGGCTGGAGAATGCTGGACATCAGCGAAGACTCATCTGTCCCTGGAGTCTCACAGGAATCAGCACGCATGCTCTCCACTCCATGACCACCACAGCAGCTGCTCAGGATACGGCCTGATTTGGGATTGTGGAAACCTTGGGATCATCTCTTTACAGGTCTTGGATCGCATCAGTGGCACTGCATAATCTCTGGGGGCCTCAAGATGAGTATTCTCAGGTTGAAATAGAGAATAAAGAGAATAATTAGCCTAGCTGCTGTTCATAGTGTATATAAATGAGATGCGTGGAGCACATTCATGCATCAGAGCGCTATGTGATGCATTGAGTGTATGCTTTACTGAAAAGATAGGTCTTTAATCTAGTTTTGAAATGTGAGAGTGTGTCTGAGCCTTGGACTTTATTAGTAAGGCTATTCCAGAGTTTAGGAGCCATAAATGAGAAGGCTCCTCCTTTACTCAACTTTGCTATTCTGGGTATTACCAGAAGCCCTGAGTTTTGAGAGACTATCTGAACCCATTTAATTTGTCCTTTACAGCACTTGTCTGCTTTGTTGAATTTTACTTCTATGCTGATTAACTACAACGGCAGTGCTCATCATCACACTTGGGGATGATCTTTCTGGGAAAGAGCAAGTTTATAATCATTTATAGTTTTATAAATGCAGATTAGACGTGCATCTAGAAAAATGGCAAAGATGTATTCATATCCTGGCTGGTTGGGGAGAAGCTCTATTTTTGTTAGAGCTGAAGAGGTCTACATTTTATTTTTCATCCTCTTGGATTCTTTTTATCCCTTAACCCATTGCTCTGTCCGAAGTGTACGAAAAATAAACCCCATCACAATCAATTATTTTTTTCATCAAAACCATAAACCCTTGTCAAACTAGCATACCTTCTTAACTGTGCCTATTAGGAAGCTACTACACGAATATTTCACATGCACTGCAGTACATATGACTACACTCTGAAAAAAGAGAGAACACTAACGAAAGCAAACGTGGCAAAACAAGGATGGAAATGCACCAATCAATGCATCAAATAAACAACCCTATTCCAAATACTTATGTAGCCCACCGGTCCTTCTACACCCAACCCAACTATTGCAATTCTTTAAATGTGGGTATTAGTCAAAATGCCCTAAATAGATTGCACCTAGTCCAAAATGCGGCTGCAAAGACTTCTGACAGGGATTCGCAAGTATGAGCTCACTTTCCCACTTCTCTCCTCACTGGGCTGGCTGCCTGTTAGGTCACGGATTGATTTTAAACTATTAGTTTTTGTTTCCTTAAATGATCTGGCATCACCTTACTTATCAGACCTCCTACATGTATGCAATCCTGGTAGGTCACTAAGGTCTTCTAATCAGTTTATTCTTTTGGTACCAATGTCCTGGTTTAAGTGGGGATCTGACGTTTGCTGTTATCACCCTGAAACTCTGGAACGGGCTTTTATCTGTTCAACTCTAGCTGTTTTTATAAAGCTTCTGAAACTGCATCTTTGTTTGAGCCTTTTTAATCTTGAGGGATTTGTCTTATGTTTTAATTGTTATGTATGTGAAGTAGGACTTATTTTAATTAGTATTGATTGTGTTCAGCACTTTGGGCAAAGTTTAGTTGTAAAAAATGTGCTTTAGAAATAAACTAACTAACTAACTAACCCGGTCTGAGCTGGGATCGAACTGGCAATTCTTTGCATGTGAGTCGGTTGCTCTAACAAGGATGCTAAAGACCATGGCCTCTAGCATCTATCGCTAGAGCCCCTTTTTAAAAGGTCAGAGTAGTGAGGTTTACCTCCCTAGCACTTCACTAGCTAGCCCCTGTTACACTGATCCCCCTAGACCTCTCTCCCATACAGGACGAGCCCCCACGTGTAGCCCATCGGTCCTTCTACACCCAACCCGGTCTGAGCTGGGATCAAACCGGCAATTCTTTGCATGGGAGCCAGTTGCTCTAACAAGGAGGCTAAAGACCTTGGCCTCTAACGTCTCACGCTAGAGCACCTGTTTTTTAGAGATCAGAGGAGTGAGGTTTACCTGCATAGCACTTCGCCAGCTGGCCTCTGTTACACTTATATGGTAAAAAATCTCAGTAGCAGCTCTAACACATGCTTATGTTGTTTGTTAGATAGATGTAGGCCCATCTTTTATACATTTGCAATGCAACCTGGATTAATTTGTATATGGAATTTAATTTACTTTATTTTTAATTTCTGTAATGTAAAGGACAAATGGACAGTTCATTCTGCTGTGGTAACCCCTGATGAATAAAGACACTAAGATTAAGGAAAATTAATTAATAAATAAAGGAAAAATGTGTTGGGAGCTTTTTATGTTATACTTTTATGACAGTAAATTGGCGGTTGCTTGCTTATAGTTGAAAGGTGTTAGAGAAAACAACATGATTAACAACATTTAAATAGTTTAAACTGAATGTAATGGTGTACTTCCACTAATATTTAACATTTAATCTCAAACTGAGAAAGGAAACTTTCATTACTGTCACACTGTTTTATATGATTATATTCACAGTTTGAAGCATATTGCAAGCACACCAAACGGTGATAAAAAGTGAACAAGCCATTACTTTTTTTGTGATCAAAGTGACAGCTACATTCATTAAATCAATCAATCAATCAATCAATCAATGTAATTGCATCATGTCCTGAGACATGACTTTGTTTGATAAAAGTGAAACACCACTGCTTAAATAAAACACACAAACTATTTTGCATTGTATTTGAAATCCAGTGTGTTCACACAAAAGAAATTCACAAATGAAATGGGTTCTATTATGAGCATCAGAACATTTCCAATTTAAAAAGCAAAACGTATGAATACAGCAGGGCTGTTTCCAAAATCACATTCTCTGTAGTACATACTCATTAAAAAAAGTAATTTGTCTTAAAAAAGGTTCTTTCAACCAATCACAATGTCAACTAAGCACATTATATAAGTAAATATCTGGTCATTGTCCAGTCGCTTTCATATAAAGGGGTTGACTTACAGTTCTTCTAGGCACCATTGATTTTCTCCAGTGGTAAACGGGCATCTTTTTATATGTTGTTCCTCAGAGTTACATCCAATGTATTTCCATGGCCTCGCCTCTCCGTATTTTGGTGATCTTATTGGTACTTAGACAAAACCCACCTCATCTTTTCCAGTCTTGTGGTTGCAACAAAGGCTCATTCTGAAAAAAGTAGCCCTATATCAAGCACATTTCTGGAGATCACGAATTATGTAGCCAGAAGTTTGTGTCTGGCAAAAAACAGTTCCAGGAAGACAAAAAGTGAATAACAGGGTGAGAATGTGGTAAAATCTGAAAACGTGGTAAAAATCAGGCTGCCGTGAGGGCTTTTAGTTTTCTGGATCGCTTTTAAAAACACAGCGATTGGGTTTAGGGAAGTGGGTGGATGCTGGTGAATTGGTGCTTTTTAAAACACCATCGTTTGGGTTTAGGAAATTTGGTGGGTGCTGGTCAATTGGTGCTTTTTAAAACACCATTGGTTGGGTTTAGGAAAGAGGGTGGGCACTGGTCAATTGGTGCTTTTTAAAACACCATCGGTTAGGTTTAGGAAAGTGGGTGGGCGCTGGTCAATTGGTACTTTTTAAAACACCATCGGTTGGGTTTAGGGAAGGAGGAGGGTGGGTCAGTTGATCAGTCAGTCAGTCAACAGTGGCCTCTGGTGGATTTACGTGAGAACAGCAGGCATGATTGGCTCTTGCAAGAGAAATTTGAGATCTGAAAAAGCATTCACAGTGGCCTCTGGGGCAAAAACAAGAACTGCAAAAAATGCCCCCTAGAACATATTTGTCGCTCACCAGGAATATATATAGGGGTAAGTAATTAGATTGAGCCTGGGTTGTGTTTTTCTGTTCACTGACTGTATGATGGTTGCCTGTTCACTGTTCTCCTGTCTCAATTGTTTATTTGTCTATTGCAGCATTGTTAATTTATCATTGTCTACTGCACAAAGCACTAACAAAAAAAATAATGCATTGAATTAACAAGTGCTTGCATTTAAATGACTTGGATTGCCAGGGTTTGTATTTTCAGGTCTTTTAGGAAATTCATTATAACTGTTCATTTAAGCTGTAAATATTTTAACAAAAAGTATTTCGCATATATTTTCATGCTTAAACTCAATACTTCCAGAATTAATTTCCAAAATATTAAATTCTGTTTAAAAATTCATTGTATAATTTTCAAAAGCCAATTTTCAGTACATTTTATTTTAGTTCAAAAATTCACTTTCATAAATTGAGTGGTTCAAATTCGGCTGTAAAAATTTGACATTTCGTCTGGAAACTGCAGGAAAAGCAATAGAGTGCAGATTATAATGGAGGTCAGCTAGTGATTCGGCTGTTGTGCAGATAAACTACTCAGATGTCCAACATAGGCTCATTCTAAAAATGTAGCCCTATACACATTTCTGGAGATTGTGAATTATGTAGCCAGGGGATTGTATGGCTGCATTTCGTCTTTAAAATGAAGGCTACAGGGCGACATAATGCCGTTCCTTTTCGTGGATACCAGCTGACCGCTTGCCTCCATATCGACAGCTTTTCTGCTGTTACCGGTTTCTCCAGTGGCTCTCCATTTACCTTGGACATGAGATGCACAGTGGAGTTCTAGAAAGCAGGAAAGACAACAACAAAAGCTAAAAAATAAAATAAACAAGTAAATAACAGGGTGAGAATGTATTAACATCTGAAAACATGGTTTCTGGATTGCTTTTTAAAACACTGCGGTTGGGTTTAGTGAAGGGGGTAGGTGGGTGGGTCAGTCGGTGCTTTTGAAAACACTATTGGTTGGGTTTAGGGAAGGGGTCAGTCAGTAAGTCAGTCAGTCACCAGCGGCCTCTGGTGGATTTACGTGAGAACAGCACTAGTAAGAGAAATTTGAGATCTGAAAAAGCGTACATTGGCCTCTGGTGGATTCACGAAAACAAAAACTGCAGAAAACGTAGCTCCTGGGACGTATTTTGCTCTCTCTCGAGAAATGTATACAGGGGTACTTAATCAGAATGAGCCTGGGTTGCAGATCTTAAGATGTGGTCCAGCAATTCTGCATTTTTGAAAAGACCTTTAAAGTCACAAGTCTTTATTGAACTAAACATTTTGTAAATAAAGCGTGACCAAAAGTCTTATTTCTGCCTTACCTCTATTTTGCACGAGGTTGTTTTGTGTTGTAGGGTTAATGGAAATGATCAAAGATAATTTAAGATGTTCTGGCAGAAAATGATATTTATCAATAGTATAGTATAATAGTATATTTTCTTTTTTTGTACTTTTCTTTGTTTGTTTTTCAATGTTTTATTGAAAATCTTTTTGTTTACTTTTATTTTTTAGAGTTTATAATAATTTTGTATATGGGCAGCACGGTGGCTCAGTGGTTAGGACGGTCGCCGCACAATAAGAAGGTCACTGGTTTAAGTCTCAGCTGGGCCATTTGGCATTTGCGTGGGTTTACTCTGGGTGCTCGGGTTTCCCTTACAGTCCAAAGACCTGTGGCATAAGTGAATGGGGTAAACAAAAATTGTCCTTAGTGTATGAGTGTGTGTGCATGTGACTGTGGGTGTTTTCCAGTACTGGGTTGTGGCTGGAAGGGCATTTGCTGTGTAAAACATATGCTGGAATAGTTGCCTGTTCATTCCCCTGTGGGGACCACTCATATTAAGGGACTAAGCTGAAGAAAAATGACTGAATGATCAATACTTGCAATCTGATATGTCTATGTATGCATGATTAGTGGTAATTAATCTTTTTAACGGTCATTTTAATTGATTAAACAGTAGGAATTAAATGATGATTCTAATAAATTTAATTATATGATATCATTTAATAAAATTAAGCTATTAAATTAAATTAACATACATTGGAGTTAATTTAACGTCAAATGCATTCAATCATATTGCGCACAAAATAATGCATGTCGATGTCAGTGTTATTCAAAGACATGCCCTGCTCTAGAGACAACCTGTGTGTCAGACATTTCTCTTGTCCCAGCATGTAAGAAGAGACAAGCAGTTCTTTAAAATTGAACCAGACCACAGGATGTCTCACTTTGCTCAATCAAGTGTGTAGGGAATACCATTTTACTGTGCTGTAGTCCGGTAAACTGCTGGAGATTGCAAAGTTTAGGAAGAAGGACAAGCATGGTGTTAAAGTAAAACATTTTTAGTTATCAACACAAGGTATTAAAGCATATTTACATAGACTTTATGTGTAGAATTATCTATCTATCTATCTATCTATCTATCTATCTATCTATCTATCTATCTATCTATCTATCTATCTATCTATCTATCTATCTATCTAGTTCATTAGTTAATTAGTCAGTTAGTCATAAAACCACGATTGCCACCTTATGCCCCTAACTGTTTTTCTTAGACTCATTTTATTCATGTATTATTCATCAAGTATTTTTATTTATTTATTTATTTTATTTTTTTGTGGTCACAAATGATTCAGTAGTAAGCACAATCCCTTTTTTATCTGCCTTTTCTATTTAAAAAATACTAGGAAAGTGGCATCTACATAATTGCGCCAATTGTTGGAAATAATTCTAGTGTGGGTTCAGACTAGGCTTGGGTGGTATCCAAATTTTGATACCGTCAAACCTCCTCCTTATTTTACCTCGGTATACGGTATTACCGTGCATAATCAAAAAAATTGTGATGTAAGGCTCCGGACGGCTCTCTCTCATTTACACACACAAACACACACACACACGCACGCACGCACGCACGCACACACACACACACACACACACACACACACACACACACACACACACACACACACAAAAGAGCATGGCCACTTCATACTTTACACTTTATACTACGCTTCAAAAACCTTATGTTGCTTCTTAACACACACATACACTACGAACAATTTAGCCTACCCAATTCACCTGTACCACGCAAGCACGGGCAGAACATGCAAACTCCCAAGACCCAGTAGAGCCTCAAACCAGCAACTTTCTTGCTGTGGGGCAAATGTGCTACCCACTGCGGCACCATGCAGACATTTTATGAATTCATAAATATTTCTTTTTGTAATACAACCTTAAATTTATGAGATAGGTACATACAACGCTTTGTCTGGCAAGCAGGACAAAAGACATGTTTGAAGTAATGTTTTTGCTTACTGAAAGTTGTGTTTTTGTTAGAAGGAAGTTGTTAGGCAACAGAGGCACACATATTAAAGGGCATAAGAATAAGTAGCAGACACTGAAATGTATGTGGTCAATATGACCTGGTAATTCAAGGTAGAATTATTCAAAACTCATTTGTGTTTTACAATTTTAAAGGTGCAGTAGGTGATTGTCTTCAGAAATGTTTTTTCTTGTGCTGGTTGAAAGTCTCTTCACCATCCAACAGTAATGATTAATGTAAATGATCTAAATGTGCTTTTATGTATATTTATATTCTGGGTAAAGCATAAGACTAAAAAAGTTCATCCAATTAAAAATTGTCAAGCCGATACTTCCCATAATATTGATAAGTAGCCCAAACTGTCTGTCAGTAAATTTTGATTTGTACAAGTGTGCTCCTCTGTTCACGCAGATCTGCCATTTGCACAAGCATGCACGCCACAATCACATGGACACGACTGACAGCAGTAAAAGCAAATGCTGAATCAAAACTTTTTAAAAATCGAAATCAATATTGGAGCTACTTTTGCATGCTGGAGGAAGGATGACACCATGGCTGAAGTATTTCTGTTAGACAGGTAATGTTATGTTTTTTAACTATTTTAGTCATGCAAAGCTGATTTTGTTGTGTTACAAATGGGTTACTTGCAGAGAAGTGTTGTTTAGACACTGAAATCTTCCAGCAAAAGACTGATGTGACTATTTTCAGTTTTATAAAGTACCTTTTACAGCATCGATAATGTAGATTTTGATATAGTTTAACAACAAAACATCAGTAAATAGCACTATTCTGCCTAGCCTGCTTTACTGAGGTGAAGTTGGTTTTATGTTCACATTGGTTCAATTTTAAACAATGACAACCTGTGACGCACTCCCTATATTGTTCACCGCGCTAATCTGAATAATCGGTCTGAAATAGCACGTAAGTATGTCTTAGCAATAAGTGTAATTCCTGCATGCTACCGGTCAACCACTAAGCATTCAGTAGTGGTTTTAGGACAAAGCGTGTGAGAGAGTGAGATCAGCGATCCCTGCATGCATGAAATATTGCACATTATGACAAGTTTTGCTTGCTACACAACCAAAAACATGCTAGATATAATACAGCATTTCATTCAGAACTGTAGTATTATAAATTACTATAAAGTTTTCTAACTGGCGAATGGAGGGAGGCATGTCTTTGGACAGCAGGGTAGGGCACGGGAACTCCAGCTGGTTCAAAATGCATCAGCTAGAATCCTTACTAGAACAAAATTTATGATTAAACTTATAAAATCCTGAACGGTTTGCTTGCCAGCTTCTGATGAAGCTCCTGTCACATTTTTATAGACCAAACAAACAGACAGAAACATTTTTCTTCTTGACATTTGACTCTACATGCGAGGCTCTAACATAGCTTTTTCTTGCTGAAAAGGTGTAATTGCAGCCATGTCAAAAGGGTACTGTTGCAATCAAAT
Source organism: Danio aesculapii (assembly GCF_903798145.1). Taxonomy (NCBI): domain Eukaryota; kingdom Metazoa; phylum Chordata; class Actinopteri; order Cypriniformes; family Danionidae; genus Danio; species Danio aesculapii. Next base: position 18,053,011 of record NC_079440.1, on the reverse strand, counting down.
GGTCTAAATGGTCATGGTGTTCTTCTCTGTACATTCCCCTGAGTCAAACTTATTGATGCGGGAAGTGAACTCGGAGAATATTATAAAGTTTCATCAATAGGAGTCTTTTAGCTGATCAGGCATATGGGTGTAAAACATCAGTCATTGATTTCAGCATAATGCAGAAAACACCCAGGAGCTGACTCTGTCATCCACCACTGCCTTTGAGCAGTTAACAATTGACTGCAAGCATTCTGTCTCTGCTAAAGGTTAGAAAATCCTACAACATGCCAAAGAAACTTGCATGAACCTAGCATTGACTACATAGAAATATTGAAGACATGTCATTTTCAAGATCATGAAATGAGGAAAGAACAATTGAAATGTGGAGAGACAGAAAGATAGCTCACAAGTGGAATACATGTAAAGTGAAGGAGAAATAGAGCTTTTCACACAGTTTTATCTCTATGGACTCTATTTTAACGATCTAAGCACATGGTCCAAGTGCACAGCACAAGTGCACTTACAACATGTCTGAATCCATATTTTTTTATTTTATTTTAATAATGGGAAAAACAGTCAGCGTACCCAGCATGTACTCTAAAAGGGTTGTTCTTATTCTCAGAGTTATGGGTGAGTTTTGGGTGTAACGTACATTCAGTGGTGTAACATAACAAATTACAAATACTCAAACTACTGTAATTGAGTATTTTTTTTTTCAGAAATTGTAATTTACTAAATAGTTTTAAAAATGTGTACTTTTACTTTCCCTTGAGTATCTGTACTTTTACTCCACTACTTTCCTTCAACTTGCAGGCACTACTTTATTTTTTCTTGTCTATGGGGATTAGAAAAATCAGTCCTGTGATTCCTGTCCAATCAAATCGCATATAGAAGGTACATCACCTCATAATGAACTACTTCAAGACATGGGAGATTTATAATTGCAGCAAACTGTTTGGAAGCATTAAAAGTGTCCAAGAAGATTGTACCCCAATGTCGTGGGGACGTTACATTTTGTTTAGAAATGAAAATCGGGTTGACATCCAAACCCAAGATTAGGCTGACAACAATATCCAACATCCAAACTAAATCAACCATATATCAATGTCTAATGGTGTTACAGCTTGACGTTGTGTGGACGTTACCACTGTCATCTATCAGTCGTTGGATTTTGGTTGCCATACCTAACGAATAAATGTCAGTATTTGACATTAAATATGACGTTGGTTTTAAATGTTGGCTTGACGCTGGATTTTGGTCATTTTCTAACACAACCTAAAATCAACCAAATATCAACGTCATTTGACATCATTATTGGACATATAATAATGTTGTCTTTAGACACTGGCTAGACATTGAATTTTGGTCACCTGATGTCATAACCTAAATCTAACCTATAGCATCTTATGACGTTGTGTGCCTGCTGAGCAATAACTAAATGCACTACAGAATGTTACATTTAAACACATCCACAAATTACATGTAAATGCATCAGCTTTTTACAGTGTAATACTCACTACTGTTGAGTACTTTTGAAATGTACTATTTACAACAGACACTTTTACTCTATTTGCACTACATTTTTAGGCAAGTAATGATTCTTTAACTTAAGTATGATTTTTCAGCACTCTTTTCACCACTGTGTGCATTAAACCAATCAGAGTCTCCATCTCCCATTCCCATTTAAGGGCATGTTGCAGTTGCACCATGACACATTTGCTATTTACATTACAGACTTTGTAAACAGAAAAATGTAATGCTTCACTTGCAAGAAGACAGATCTGCTAATGTGTGAGGTAAAAGCATGAGCAGATCATCTACAGAGCGAGCTGAATTTCACTAAAGCCTCCCTGGGGTGAAGGTGTAGGAGGAGGTAGTGGTTTTTGTATTGATGCACATAATAACAATCTTTTATTTTATAATCCTTTATCCTTTATAAAAAAGGCATCTTAACACATCTGCTTTTCAGACCAGCATTTGCTACTTGCAGGTTTTCAACATCAGAAATATCAGACTCTTTCTAACAGATCATGCTGCACAATCTTAGGTTGATTAACTGTAATGCTATTCACATCTTGCACCCTTAAACCTCTCCAGGTGATCCAGAATGCTGCTGCTTGTCTGGTTTTCAATGAGCCTTAGAGAACCCATGTCACATCTCTCTTTGTCTCCCTGCACTAGTTACTGGTTGAAGCTCGTATAAAGTTCAAATAATGTATGCTTGCTTAGAGAACAGCCACCGGCTCTGTACCCTTTTACCTCCACATGCTTCTGAAATTTTCCCTTCCAGAAGCCTCTGGTCAGCAAGTGAATGCTGCCTCATAATGCCATCACAGTGGCTCTAAGCCACTTTCCAAAAGCTTTTCATTCAATGTTACTCACTGGTGGAATGATTGCTGATTCGTATTCGCAGTCTTCTAATTCAATGGTATCATTCAACTAAAAAGCCCTCTCTACTGTGTGCACTTGAGCACTTAATACAAAAAAAAATAATAATAAAATAAAATAAATAAATAAATAAACACATCTCCCTCCCCTTCTTATTTCTCTGAGCACTAACAATTCCTTTGTAAAAGTACCATTTCTTGAGTGTATTGCCTCATCACGTTGAATCACTTAATTCCTCTACATTTGGACAAAAGCATATGCTAAATGCCTACATATAAATTCTAATTAAACAATGTGGTGCAGAACATAAAAATGATACATGTACCAAGCTGAAACTAGCAAAAACACTGGTAACACTTTATAATAACTACACACTATGAACCATTTGTTAAGCATTAGCGAATAGTGAATTCATTATGTGTTAAGCATTAACTCTACATTAATAAACGTTAGTAAGCAGTTTATAACTGCAGCTACAAATGCTGTATTCTTGACTTACAACCACATTTATAATGTGCTTAATAGCTGTACTTTCATACTTTGTTAATGATTTATTTTTTATTACTAAATTAATGATTGCATTATTTACAAACCATTGATTTAAGCATAGTTGGTTGTTTTTTAAGATAATTAAGAATAAGTTAGTTAATGATTAATAAACTAGTAAAGTTAACATTTATAATTCTTTTTATTCAGGAATATACTAATAGTTAATTTGCATGTTAATAAAAGCATTATTAACTCAACTTCATCCAGTTTTGTGACCTAATCTAAAGTGAGGACTATTTATGCTTTATAAATCCCTTATAAATGACAATTAAAGGCTCAGTTAAACTCTAAACAGGAACATAAAAAGAACATAAACGACTTTATTCATAACTATATTTAAAATAAAGTTACAAAGATCGTTTAAAGATACACAAATGAAACTGCATTAAAAAAAAGTTTTTTTTTGCAATCTTATCTAAAATAAAATTACTGCACAGTTTAAACATCGCATCCTATTATATTGTTAAATGATTATACTGTTGTTGTTTTATCCAATTTCATGTCGTATTTTGATACTCCTGTTATTCAGCAATGTTTACATTTTACAGTAATTTTACTTTTTAGATAAGATTGCGAAGATTATTGCTCATTTGATACTGAGCCTTTAATTGTCATTTATAAGGGGTTTATAAAGCATAAATAGTCCTCACTTTAGATTAGGTCACAAAACTGCATGAAGTTGAGTTAATAAAGCATTTATTAACATAGATAGTGACCATTACTATATGTCTGAATAATAAGGTATATAAATGTTAATTCCAATAGTTTATTAATAATTTACTAACTCATTCTGAATGATCTTAAAAACCACTTACTACTCTTAAATACAAATGGTTTGTAAATAATGCAATACTTAATTTAGTAATGAAAAGTCAAGCAGTTACAAAGTATGAAAGTACAATTATTAAGCACATTATAAATGTGGTTGTAAGTCAAGAATACAGCATTTGTAGCTGCAGTTATAAACTGCTCACTAACGTTTATTAATGTAGCGTTAATGCTTAACAAATAATCAATTCACTATTTGCTAATACTTAGTAAATGATTCATAGTGTGTAATTATTATAAAGTGTTACCAAAACACTTGCATCAAGCCTGATGCCACATCGCGTAGAGTAAATATTTTGGTATCCTGTTTGTCCTATTTGTTTTTCTACATGTGAAAAATTCAAACTTGTGTTCTTGATAGTTTAAACTTGGCAAGTTCAAATTTGAAGTACAAACTTTCAATGAAGGGAGAACACAAGTGTAAATGGGAGGTCACTAATAAACCAAAACTACAGTGGCCGAGAGAGCTTAACATGCTGCAATTTAAGAAAACACATGCAATTACAAAAAAACGCCAGCAAATTGAGGAAAGATCTTCATCAGTGTGACAGCACACGTGCTGCAAATCCTCACAGCGCATACACATTAAAAAACGCAAACAATTATTAAAATGAGCTGCATTTTCTCACAAGACAAACATTCTAAGAAAACGCGCTACATTTTCTCACAGCACAAAGGAAATGTTTCAGGGAGACCTTAAGTTTAACATGTCATCCAAAAGACAGTGCTCACTGAGCAATATAGAGTCCCCATCAATATACTGGGGTGTTAGGACCCACACAGACTGGAGGTTGAGCGTCCCCTGCTGGTCTCACTAACACCACTTCCGGCAGCAACATAGATTTCTCATGAGGACTCCCATCCAGGTACTTACCAGCAACAACCCTGCTTAGCTTCAGTGGGCAACCATGTGAGAGTCCAGCACGTTAGCTGCCGGCATTGCTGCAGAGACATGTTAATATGCGCCTGTCAATCAATTTGGTGGTCAGGAAAAACAGTACTGCTTCATCATTGTGGTGGGCCTTAAAAATCTGTGGTATTTGGATCCTATTTTAAAGTCAGAAAATAAAAAAAAGAGATTTGTTGTGTTTATATCACTCCAGTATGACTGTGGACAAACTATACTACTATACACAGTTCAGTCCAGTTTACAAACATTGATTTTGCATTATAGGTGCCCTTTAATGTCAGTCATTGTCTTTGCTAACATAAAAAAGAAATGTGGAGTAAGATAACTAAAGATTCCATTTACCTGGTTTAAATTATGATGCAGGGTCTATTCAGAAAAGTCTTTATAAAAAAGAAAAGATAATAATTTCTACTGAAATTGTGGCATACATTAAAGATGGATGTTGTAAAAAAAATCACAAAAAAAAAAAAAAAGAGTAGCGCTTCACCTCTGGATTTAATAAATACCACCTGAACAGTATATTTGCTTGAAATATTGTCAAGAATCAGGTGTATTTGATCTTCAAACGCACCGGTATCTGTTGCAGGTTATATCATAAATCTCTCAGTGCTAAAGACAGAAACCTACAGTATTAGTTTACAGAGCTGCACATAATTGGAGGATTGTGAAGCAATAACATCAGGATGATGGCTAACCCAGGGCTCAGATTCACAGTAGTTTTGAACTTCACCCCTGCTATTCACACACACAGAGACATGCTGTACACTGTCATGCACACACAGACACACTCGACCACACTCGACCACACAAACTGTTTTAATGTTCAGTTGAATAATACTTAGTGACAAAGAAGTGAAGATGTATTCACTCTCATTTCAGATTTATTCTATTGAACATAGATATTTTGATATTTTAAGATAATTTTAAGAATGTGAAAAACCTGTAACCATAGACAGCCATAGTACAAATAGCAAATACTACAGTATGGAAGTCAATGATTACTGATTTCCAACATTCTTCAATATATTATCTTTTCTGAAATTGGTTTGGAACAAATCAATGGTGTTGAGTAAATGACAGAATTGTAATTTTTGACTTATTCCTTTAGGTCATCTTTATTTCAATAGCAAGTTTAACATTGTCAATTTTTTTTTTCAAATCAGCTTTAAATGGATGGAAAAAATAAAATAAAAGTCATACCATTTCAGATTGTGGAATATGTTTAACATATCAGGCAGGCAGCAGAATAGTGGTAGAATGCCGGTATACAACCGGAATTCAAGAAAAGTTGGGACTACTTAAATGCAACAAAATAAATAATATGCAATTTGCTGATTTTCTTTATCTTTTATTTAACTGACAGTAAGCAAATGAATTGCTTTGTTGAAATATAAACTAATTTATATTTTGATGCCTGCAAGTTGGGACAGACGCTAATTAAAAGTGAAAAGGTCATCTGTCACAGAAGGGGGACAAGACCAAAGCTTTTGAGTATGAATGACAGTTTATTAGAGTAATGAACAGGGACGATGTAAACAGGTTAAGTCTATTTCTTGGGTTGGATCAGCAGTGGACAGGATGATGGAAGGAGACCAGAGACTGATGATGGGATCTGAACCCAGCGTATTTGGGAAACACATAACCAGGAGGGAATCACACTAGGAAGGAGGAGAGACAGACACTGGAGAACAACAGGAACAGACAATTAGGTATAACTGAGTCATTAAAGGTTTCACTGACTGTGAGGGCTTGTCCTTCTCTCTAGGGATGAGGCTGGACACTGAGTGAGGGATGGGGAGGGGTTTATGGAGCTGGAGTGATGAGCGGTGTTGACATTCAATTCAATTCAATTCTCCTTTATTTGTATAGCACGTTTACAATGTAGATTGTGTTAAAGCAGCTTCACATGAAAGATCATAGTAAATTGAATCCGTGTCAGTTCAGTTTTAGCTCAGTTCATTGTGGTTTAATAATCACTACTAAGAGTCAAATCACCGAAGAGCAAATCCATCGATGCGGAGCTCTACAGATCCCGAACCATGCAAGCCAGTGGCGACACCGGCGAGGAAAAAACTTCACCAATTGGCAAAATTGAAGAATTACAAAACCTTGTGAGAAACCAGGCTCAGTTGGGCACGACCATTTTTCCACTGGCCAAACGTCTTGTGCAGAGCTGCAGTCAAGGCGCTGGAAGCTGGACTTTAGCGAAGACTCGTCTGTCCCTGGAGGGTCACAGGAATCAGTCTCATGCTTTCCACTCCTCCATTACCACCACAATAGCTGCTCCAGGATATGGAAACCTTGGGATCATCCAGCCTGATCCCACTGGAAAACGCAAGTATTTTACGTTTTGCCAGTTTAGTGGCTAATTCGTACAAATTCGAGTTCAGTCGTACAAAATTGTACAATATTAACAAGGAGGTGCGGCACCTAAACCCACCCCTAAACCCAACCGTCATTGGGGGATGAGCAAATCGTGCTAAATTGTACGAATTAGATCGTACGAATTCGTACAAATTAGCCACTAAATCAAAAAGTTACGAATTGCCGTGAGATTGTGTTGGATCATTTCGTCGCTGGTCTTGAATCGAATCAGTGGCGCTGCATAGTCTGAGGGCCTCGGGATGAATATCTCCAGGTGGATATAGAGAAAGAGAATAATTAGTGTAGCTGCTGTTCATAGTGTATATAATTGAGATGCAGAAACCTGTGTGGAGCACGTTCATGTATCATACCGCTAAGTGATGCAATGAGTGTATGCTTTACTTAAAAGATAGGTCTTTAATCTAGTTTTGAACTGAGAGAGTGTGTCTGAGCCTCAGAAATTATCAGGAAGGCTATTCCAGAGTTTAGGAGCCATAAATGAAAAGGCTCGACCTCCTTTACTCGGCTTTGCTATTCTAGGTACTACTAGAAGCCCTGAATTTTGAGATCTTAAAGAGCAGGTTGGATCTTAGCAAGACAGAAGGTTAGTTAGATAAACAGGAGCTAGAATATTTAAAGCTTTATAGGCAAGAAGCAATATTTTAAATTCAATACGAAACTTAACAGGCAGCCAGTGTAGGGAGGATAAAATTGGGGTGATATGATCATATTTTCTAGACCTGGTAAGAACTCTGGCAGCTGCATTTTGTTCTAGCCGAAGTTTGTTAATAGAGAATGCTGGGCAGCCAGCAAACAGAGCATTACAGTAACCCAGCCTTGAAGTCATAAAAGCATGGACTAGCTTTTCTGCATCTGAGATGGATAGCATACTTCAGTTCAATACAGTTTTTGTAACATGGGATATATGATTTTCAAAAGTTAAATTGCTGTCTAGCATGATATGCAGGTACATGTCTGATTGGAATCCAGGTGAGAGGGATGATTGCGGTGACTGTGAGCAGGGTGCTTCGGGTGACTGTGAGTAGGGCGAGACCCTAGCCTGGCTGTGACAGTATCAAAAAAAAACAGTTTTAAAGCAATCCATAACAAGAACATGAATTGGTTATTCATGAGGGCTTCATGTTTGGGTGTGAAATGAGCATTTCAGTCAAATTGAAATCACATTTCTCAATACAAAATCACAACAAACTTTTTTTTTTTTTTTACCAACTACCATATTTAACACAGTAAAAACAACAAGAAAGTCCATAGAAAACTCAATCTGTGTAGAGCATATTCTAAGTCCCAAGAATCTGCTCCGGCTTTGTGGCTTAGAAGACCTGTCATATTGTGATGTTAAATAAAGCAGAGTTCAGGTGGACTTCAGAAAACCATCTGCAACTGAACACACTCTGCTGATGCATCACTTGACTTGACTTGTTAATGGTGAAAGCTGTACATCTTTTGCAGATGATTAAATACTGTATTGAATGGAAAGTTAACATTAGAATGTGTTGTGTGTTTTTTGGAATGTGTTGCAGGCATCAAAATGAAAATTTGTTTATGTTTTCAGAACACAATTAATTTGCTCACTGAAAACACTGGATTTCATTTGTATTTTGACAATTAAAAACAAGTTAAAGAAAAAATCGTCACAAATTTTCTGGAATTCAGGTTGTAGTTCTGAATCAATTAAAACTGCTTCAGTTCATCTTAATATGAATGTCAATGTTGATCTATGAGCCACTGAAGAGCAACTCCACTGACCTTAACCAAGCAAGCCAGAGACGACCAAACCAAAACTACAACAATTGATGAAAGTGGGAAACAAACCATGGGAAAAATCTCGCTCTGTCTGGGGACCACTTTTCTGTCCAAATGGAAAGGGGCAGAGCTGCAGTCTGAAAAGTTGGTGGAATAGCGAAATATGAGTGTCTATCATGGTGAGGTTGCTAATGCCGAGTTCAGACTGCATGATTTTAGCCCTGATTTTGACTCGCCAACAGGTTTGGAGAAATCAGCGACAAATGCCTGAAATTACAGGCAAATCGGTGCTCGTTCATGTGAGTGACAATCACACAGTCTCAACTATCAAGGACGCTATATAAGAGAATCCCCAATGAGTCGCCGACACCCGTGAGATATCTGGCATGCTAAATATCTGGACTGGTCAGCGATTCAAATCATGCAGTGTCAAATGTGCTCTGATTGAAAATAACATCGGCGATCACCTACAGCCAATGAGAAAGCAGCATTCACTAGTGTGGGTATCTGCAGGCCAGAGTGAGGTTGAGAGAGAAGTCAAAAATGGTCATTTTCAGTTTATTTGGACTCAAAAAATGGAGGAAAAACTAGTGGAAATTTGGCAGGAGCACCGTGTCACAATATCACAACCGGGTCGAAAAGTAAAAAAAGGTTTAGGAGAAATTGCTAAGTCTTTTCAAAAGCCAGGTAAGCAAAATAAAAATATTTTCTAAAGCCTTCTTTTTCCATTTTGTAAGTAATATCGAAAGATATTCTACGTGACCTTGCATTGTTTCCATGTCATCTCTCGCGTTTGTTTGGTTGTGAGACGTAATGCTAGTTTTGACAAAGTTGTTGGTGATTCTTCCTATCGTAAAGTCGTGCAGTGTGAAACCCCCGGTCTCCAATCCATCCTTCAGTGTAAACACAGCACCAGCTGAACGTTCCCCCAGATAGGCATGCAGTGTGAATACATCCGTGACATGACTATTTTGAAAATCATGCAGTCTGAACTCGGCATAAGTCAAGAAGTCCAAGTAGGTCAACCGGCAATTCATCATTGTCCAATCTGACCACGTGGAGGTGTTGAGCTTCTCTTTAATATATTATGTGAAACTCAAGATAAGGAGCATGAATAAACTTTTCTGCATTAGACATTGATAGCATATGCCGTAGTTTGGCAACATTTTTTAAGATAAAAAGTCCAGATTTACAGATGCTTGAAATGTGGCCTGAAATGGCAGGTCACTAATAAATATGAACATCCATCAGGGGCTATGCAGTATTTTAGTTGTATGTGTGTGTGTGTGTGTGAAACACCAAAAGTGGCGAGAGCATCAAAGTAGCCGGAAATCATTCATTTTCAATGAGAGCCAGTGGCGAGGAGCAGCGCGGCGCGTCTTCGGCGGTGTGGGCATTGAGAAGAGTTGAAATCAAGTTTACTTTATGGTAATGAGCTATGACTCGGTTCGGCGGCAAGCAATCGGAATGAAGTCCACTGCTTGAGAGAAGTCCAGTGAGCACAGTCACTGTGAACTTTGGTTCTGACCACAGTTGTTCCTAAGGGTTTGATTATTGCGGTCGGATTTCCAATTATTTGCAATGTTTTCTTACAGGAACATGCATTAAATAAGTTACTGGCGAGTTACTGATGTGCATTAATGCTGTATATATTTTCCTTTAAAAAAGCAGGAATCTCATGCGACAGTACAAAACAGTATTGCTGCTTCAGGATATTTCAGACATATGGACATATTGTATAATCAAGTGGAGCAAAGCCACATCACATGCAACTTGATCTTCCATTGTTAAATGAATTTGATAAAAAGGTGTGCAACATTTTCATGCTAGAAAGCATGTTTTATGCAGGAATGTAACTGATATGATATGCTGCAATGGCCCCTGTAAATACGAGATTAATGTAGTGAATTTTGATGCTCTCACCGTCGGAGCTGAAGGAGGACAGCGTTGTCGCCAGGGTGGCCAGAGCAACCTGGGATGCTCTCATTGCCTTCGGTGTGCATGCACAGCAAGAGAGAGAGTTTTTTTGGTACAATATATTTTCTTTTTATTTTAGTAATAAAATGTAATATTCATTCATTTTTTAATATCAGCTATAGAATCTGTTAATTTTGTAAGTAAGTAAGTGAATAATGTGTATTTCTATAGCGCATTTATCATGTATATCCATACACCTAAAGCGCTTCACAATCAAGAATGGGGTCTCCCCACTCCACCACCAGTGTGCAGCATCCATTTGGATGATGCGATGGCAGCCACAGGACAACCACACTCCAGCTATACGTGGAGTGGAGAGACAGTAATACAGCCAATTAAGTGGATGGGGATGATTGGGAGGCCATGATAGGTAAAGGTCAATGGAGGGAATTTGGCCAGAATTTACTCTCTATGAGTAGTGCCATGGGATTCTTTAATGACCACAGAGAGTCAGGACCTCGGTTTAACGTCACATCCAAAAGAGGGTGCTCACTGACAGTATAGTGTCCCCTTTACCTTACTGGCGCATTAGAACTCACACAGACTGACTCTGCTGGTTGAGTGATCCCTGCTGGCCTCACTAACACAACTTCCAACCGCAACCTAGCGTTCCCATGTGGACTCCCATCCAGGTACTGACCAGGGTCAGACCTGCTTAGCTTCAGTGAGCATCCGGTCTTGGGCTGCAGGGTGTTATGGCTATGGCATTCATGAATTTTGTGAATTCATACAAATTATTAGGTTGTGAGGATATATAAAGCTGAGTATAGTTCAAAAGTGAAAACTACTAAAGAGCATCCTTGATAGAAAAATGCCTCTTCGTTTACTGATACAAATTAATAATGTTCTAATAGGTACAGTATAACATGAAGCAAGCCAGTGTAATTCCAACACAGTTAAAGCCTATCCAGGACAATTGTATGATCCTGTCTGGCCAGGAGGACTTTCTAAGTGGAGTTTACATGTTCTATCTGTGTCTGCATGGGTTTCCTCTTAGTGCTCTGGTTTCCCCCACTGTCCAAGGTCATGCATTATAGTGCTCATTGTGCCATGGCATCTGTAAGAGTCTTAATTATCATATACGTTTGTTTATATGGCAAAACAATGTCTTTTTTCCCCAAAGAAGGCTCACACAAATTCCAAAGGCAGATACTGATTAGATCAGGGCCTGGTGTGTGGACTTTGGGGGTTTTACGGTGTGGTCACATGTTGATTGGTCAGTTTGAATGTCTCAGTATTTGGGCTTTTCCTGCTCTTTTCCTGGTCTGATCTTCTCTGGCTCTACTGCTCTCAGGCTTTTTTAGGCCTACTTACTCTCTTTGTCTCTCCCTTCCCCTGTCTCTCCTTCTATCTCTGGTAATTTTATTTTTACATTTAAGCTGGGTACACTTATTAACACATGTTTTTATCATTTCATATTTTATCATTTTATACAGTTATTTGTAATCGATTCAGTTGTAACCATAGAAAATTGTTGTCATTTAATCATTTCATTTTGTGAATCACTTTTGATTTAACATTAACACTTAATTGCTCCATATTGCAATACAATACAATCACATAATATCTACGCTCTCCCACATTTTAAGCTATTAATGCTGCCTTTATGTTTGGTATAAGATTGCAGAAGAATGGTTTGACTAGAATGTACAGTTTTTTACCATTAATACTAATAACTTTTTAGTCATTCGGCAGAACTACAATTCGAACCGCTGTGGTTAAAACTCATTCTTACACATCTGATTTTTCTCTTAATCTTTTGAATGTAAAAAAGTGCTAGAAAGAACCATGTGAATAGTTTCAGATGCAGCATCAAGCTCTTTTAGGCTGCATGGAGTGCTTAGGCAACTCCAAAAGAGGCAAGTATTTCTAAAAAGTCCATACTTAGAAGACATTAAGCAATAATCAGACATTTTGTCACTCTTTTTCACAATTCACACATTATTAATACCATGTGATAATATTAGTTCTAAGATATGAGTGCGCTGTTGAGCAGGTCCTGAGATGTGCCTGTCTGTCTAAGAAGACCACACTTGTGCATCTTTTTTTTTATTATTTACAAGAATATTAAAATCACCAACAATTAAAATTTTGTCTGTAATCAAAGTTATTTAAGATAAAAAAATATTTCACTCATTAAAAATATGCTGCATATTTATTTATACATCTGTAAAATAAGATGTGAAAGACAACAGATGTCATAAATATTCAGCGTTATGCTACAAATTAATTTTTGTTTACTATTTATCGTTTGCCGTATCTGTTTTCTGCACTAGCATAATAAAAATAATCTGAGAGAATTGTCACCATCTGCCACAGGAATAAACGTATATGTAAATAAAACATTCTCTCACTTGGAACATCTGTACTGCATTTCCTCTGTTTAATTTTCTTTCTTGTTGTAATGGTAAAAAATCCAGATAAAGAGGTCATGTTTCAGATTTAGGCATAAACCTTAGAAGAATCCTTGTTTGTTTCTGTGTTTCTTTACTGACATAGTTAAACCATGGGCCTTGATTTTTACCCTTGAGTGACATACCAACCAGACCTCGACAAATCCAAACAACAATAACTTTCAAAGCCCCGTAAGCTTTTCGTCTGGCCCACAAAACAAAGTAAACATGGTCTGTTCTTGGTTTGTTATAGTAAAACATTAGTCATTTCCCATAAGTTCTGGCCATTGTGCTTTGTGACTTTATATACAGTATGAACATCTTTAAAGACATATCTTATGCTCACTTTACATCAGATAGAAAGTGTAGTATACTATAGTAGTATAGTAGATAAACAGAATAGCATTTAAATTAAACATAAATGTTTTTTAATGTAAAATGTCTTTACTGTCACTTTTGATAAATAATAAAAATGAAAGAATACAGAAGAGTGTTATAGTACTGTACTGTATGTGTTTTTGTAAATGTGTCAATTAATCTACATATACTGTATATATATATATATATATATATATATATATATATATATATATATATATATATATATATATATATATATATACAGTTGAAATCAGAATTATTAACCCCCCTGAATTATTAGCCCCCTGTTTATTTTTTCCCCCAATTTCTGTTTTACAGACAGAAGATTTTTTTCAACACATTTCTAAATATAATAGTTTTAATAACTGATTACTAATAACTGATTTATTTTATCTTTGCCATGACGACAGTGAATAATATTTTACTAGATATTTTTCAAGACACTACTTTTAAAGGCGTAAAGTTTAAAGTAGTTTAAAGTAGTTTAACTAGGCAAGTTAGGGTAATTAGACAAGTTATTGTATAACGATGGTTTGTTCTGTAGATTATCCAAAAAAAAAAAAAAATAGCTTAAAGGGGCTAATAATTTTGACCTTAAAATAGATTTTTTTTATTAAAAACTGCTTTTATTCTAGCCGGAAAAAAAAGAAATAAGATTTTCCCTAGAAGAAAAAATATTATCAGACATACTGTGAAAATGTCCTTGCTCTGTTAAACATCATTTGGGAAATATTAAAAAATATATATATTCAAAATTCAAAGGGGGGCTAATAATTCTGACTTCAACTGTATGTATGTATGTATATTTGTATATATATATATACAGTTGAAGTCAGAATTATTAGCCCCCCTTTTTCCTTTTTTAAATATTTCCCAAATGATGTTTAACAGAGCAAGGAAATTTTCACAGTATGTCTGATAATATGTTTTTCTTCTGGAGAAAGTCTTATTTCTTTTATTTCGGCTAGAATAAAAGCAGTTTTTAATTTTTAACTCTGTTTAACGGAAAGAAGATTTTTTTCAACACATTTCTATTTTAATAACTCATTTCTAATAACTGATTTATTTTATCTTTGTCATGATGACAGTACATAATATTTTACTAGATATTTTTCAAGACACTTCTATACAGCTTAAAGTGACATTTAAAAGCTTAACTAGGTTAATTAGGATAACTAGGCAGGATAGGGTAATTAGGCAAGTTATTGTATAAAGATGGTTTGTTCTGTGGTTTGTTTTTAAAAATTAAAAACTGCTTTTATTCTTGATAAAATAAAACAAATAAGACTTTCTCCAGAGGAAGAAATATAATCTGACATACTGTGAAAATTTCCTTGCTCAGTGAAACATAATTTGGGAAATATATATAAAAAAAAAAATTCAAAGGGGGGCTAATCATTCTGATTTCAACTGTACATATATAAACATCTTGCTTTTTTATATATTACAAAAGTTATAACACTTTTTATGTATACAATTTTTTATGTATACAGTTTTTATGCGTTTTCATGAAGGGAAAATGACAAAATAGTGATATAATTTATGTGAATTTAGAATAATGTCATAAGTGAGTTGCAGAACAAAACAAAAATGTTTTACTCAAACCCCTAACAATAAATGAAAATGCTGAAAAACTGCAGGTGGTGATCATTTTCTCATTGACTGTATGTGTATGCATGTGTGCATTACCTGACAAAAGTCTTGTCGATGATCCATGTTGTAAGAGCAACAAATAAATACCTGACTTCTAGTTGATCATTTGGAAAAGTGGAAGAGTCAGATTTTCCTAATAAATCATCCGTTGAACTGCATCCCAATCATCAGAAATACTGCAGAAGACCTTTTGGAACCTGCATGGACCTAAGATTCTCAAAGTAATCAGTCAAGTTTGGTCAAGGAAAAATTATGGTTTGGTGTTACATTGAGTATGGGGGCATGCGAGAGATCTGCAGAGTGGCAAAATCATCAGCCTGAGGTATCAAGACATTTGTGCTGTGCGGTGTAATCTAGAGGCCTTTGCTTTTTATATAAGCCACTTCTGATACCAAATGATCAACTTAAAGTCAAGCTATTATTTGTTGTTCCTAAAATTTAGATAGGCAACAAGACTTTTGTCATGTAGTGTATGTGTGCGTGTATACTTGTGTGTGTTCTTTTGGTTCTTTTAGCACTTCTATTCTTCTCGTTTGTAAGTTACATTGAACAAAAGTGTCTGGTTAAATGTACTGTAAGTGTACTCAACTATTTGTTTATCAACCTTTTCCATAAGCTAGAAATAATGGACAACAGGTCACTTAACTATTAAAAGAACATTGCACAATTAATACGGTGATGTGACCATGACACAAATTAGAGTGGCTGTTAGACCTCATTATTTTTGTAATAACTCAATGTACTGGAGTCAAATTTCATGCTTATTCTAAAGTTACTGCAATTTTTTTCAGAGGCCAGTTTTTTTGTCCCAAATGTGATTTGGTGACTCATTTTCATGCCAGATCTCCTTTGGTAATTCCAAGCATTATTTTTGAGCTAATAACAGATATTTGAGCCATTAATATTTTGAGAAAGATTGTAGAAGTTAGACAGAAAACATTGGACTGAGCTGTAATAGTTTAATAATTCTTTAATTAAACACAAAGCTGACGGAAACAAAAATGGCAAAAAGAAGCATACCCTAACCTACCACTAACCTATTTAGTCACAAGGTGCCAAACAGTCAAAAACAGCAGTGTAACAGACAAGCATGTAAAGATGTCAACCCAGGCTCATTCTGATTACCTATCCCTAAATATCTTTTTAAATGCATTAAAAGGCAAGCGCATATCCTAGCCTTACCCTGAGTTTGTTCAAGCTCTGCCAGTATTAACTTTTAAACTCGCATTTATTTACTGGCTCTTTGTTGTTCGACAGGTGTTCTACCGTCTTTTTTCACAACCATTTAATATTTGAATTTTAGAATTATAATATATCCCACTTTGTAGCTTTCATTTAATTATAATAGGCCTATTTAAAAAATAGCCCAACCCATAGACAGTTCGACTGTTATAAATTAGCTATAACTTTTGTATACGCAAGGTGACTGAAATTGAAAATAAAACACAAATGATACCAAGCCATTAATAGTTTAAAAAGCTTTTTAAAAAAGTATAATTTGAAGGATAACTATTTGAACTATCCTGTGGCAAAACTATTTTTATTATAATTTTAGTGATCTGCTTGAGGTAGGTCAATTTATGTTTCTGCTTTTGATGAAGTAGCATTCAACCTAAGAGCTCTTTAGACCATGCATCTCAGCGTTTCTCTGGTAATGTCTTTAAATAAATAAATATTTAGGCCATTTCATTATTCATTTATTATTATGTACAATAACTGAGGCATAAAATAAGATAGCAAAATAAAGTAAACTACGAAAATGTTAATAAAAACGTAAATCAAAACAAATGAAAAAGCTTATTTATGGATTGTCTTGGTCCTATCACTTTAAAATAACAAACCGTGAACATCTCTCTATAGGCTAAAAGACTGCTTTATTTATTTATTCAGGCCTACTTATTTGTATGTACTGTATGTTTGTACTTTAATTTTTGATGTTTTCCAAATTTAATCCTCATTGCACTTAACAAGTTTACAATGATAATAAAGCTTAACATTTTTTTATGATTAATAAAGAAATTATTATGCTTTGTTTTATTGTTTCATCTTCATTTACAAGTAGAATATTTACAGCTATTGTATAAACTATATCTGTCCGTTCGCATCCCGTCCCTTTGTGCCCCCTGGCGGCATAGTCACAAACTGCGGTCATACCTTAAAAACACATTCTTACTCCTTGAGAGCGGTGGTGGTAGTAGGAACGGCGGTAATGCTCATTTTAAAGTGTCACCTACTGTACATTTCTGGAGAGAGCAAAATACGTCCCTGGAGCTTCGTTTTGTTTCACTTTTTGTTTTCGCGAATCTGCCAGAAGCCACTGTGTGCGCTTTTTGAGATCTCAAATTTCTCTCGCGAGTGCCATTCGTGCCTGCTCTTCTCACAAAATCCACTGCTGTTGACTAGTTCATTGACTGACTGACCAACCAACCGATATCCCCCACCCTCCCCCTTCCCTAAACCCAACAATAGTATTTTGAAAAGCACCTATTGACGCGTCCACCCCATTCCCTAAACCCAACTGCAGTATTTTGAAAAGCAATCCAGAAAAAGAAAAGCCCCCTGATTCTTAACATATTTTTAGATTTTACCACAATCTCACCCTGTTATTTACTTGTTTGCTTTATTTTTTGTCTTACCTGCTTTTTGGAACCATCCTTCACCGGACTCGAACCCCATCCTCAGGATAAATTCCACTCTGCATCTCAAGTTAGCTGATATATGTGTCGAGCTACCGAACAAACTGGTAACAGCAGGAAAGCCACATGCAGGTAAGCGGTCAACTGGTTAACGAGAAAAGGAATGGAGTCATATCACTCTGTATCGATCATTAGAAATATGCAGCCATACATAGCTCTGGCGATCTCCAGAAACGTATAGGGCTGTTTTCAGAATGAGCCTATGTTGAAAGATGTAAATGTATCACTGAAAGTCAAGATGATTCTAGGTAAATGGAAGAGCCTGTATTAGTTTCAGTGGGTTGTTATCTGGAAATAATATACCTTGGAATGTCTTGACTGACCAATTAGAATCAAGTTTTCCAGACAGCCGTATAATAATGTACATTGATGTTAATATAACGTCAGCTCTTACTGTGATTTCTATTGAGTGAAAGGACACAAATAAACTTTATAAAACTCATCTGTTTATGCAGAGAATGATATTTTAGTAAGCAGTAAAGCTTCAATATTGTAACACGTGGATGACAGACAATGTTAGGATCCAAGTGCAGGTTTATTCGGTAGTCAGGAAAGCAAGGGTCAACACAGGTGCAAACAGATGAATAAAGGCAAATCCAGAATCGTAGTCACTATAACAGGCGAGAGGTCAGAAGGCAGGCAGTGAACATGGATAAACAGACAAACTTGGCAAGGGTCAAAACACTGAGAAACAAGACTAAAGAAAACACATTGAATTGTCACTTTACAGGTAAACAAGACTCGGCAAAGGAAGTGATTGTGTGTGCTGTTTAAATAGTGTGTGTAATCAGACTAGAAGCAGCATAAGCTGTGGGAGTCCAATCAGTGGAGACTTGGAGCAGGTGTGTGTGTGTGTGGCATGACTGAATTTGTAGTTCATAAGATGTAGTCCATGTGAATGTGACTGTTTACCAGCGACCTCTGATGGTTAGATCGCTGGTAATCATGACAGAGCCCCCCCTCTAAGGAGTGGCTTCCAGACACTCATAATACTGATCAGGCGGGAGGTGGAGCAGAGGCGGAACAGGGGGAGGGATGGAGGGCCAGGACCATGCAGAGGAGGTGTACCTGGGGCATAGAGTTGTGGAGGGCCTGGAGTGTGGAGCTGTGGTGGGCCTGGAGCGTGGAACTGCGGAGGTCCTGGGGCGTGGAACTGCGGAGGGCCTGGGGCGTGGAGCTGCGGTGGGCCTGGGGCGTGGAGCTGCAGTATGTCTGGGGGCTTAGATTCAGCAGGCATCGGCGGGTCATATGGACCTGATGGATCACATAGCTTTGGCAGCTCTGTGAAGTCCTGCGCCCTTGGCAGCCATTCGTGGAACTCAGACTGCGGCTCCGACCTTTCGTGGGACTCAGGTAGCGGTTCGGGCCTTTCGTGGCACTCAGGTGGCGGCTCAGGCCTTTCGAGGAACTCAGGTGACTGCTCTGGCCATTCGTGGGATTCGTGGGATCTGGCGCCCGCCATTCGGGAAGCTCATGTGGTGGCAGCCATTCAGGAAGCTCAGGAGGCGGCGGCGGCCATTCAGGAAGCTCAGGCGGCGGTAGCGGCCATTCAGGAAGCTCAGGCGGCCATTCAGAAAGCTCAGGCGGCGGTGGCGACCATTCAGGAAACTCAGGAGGCGGCGGCCATTCAGGAAGCTCAGGAGGCGGCGGCCATTCAGGAAGCTCAGGAGGCGGCGGCCATTCAGGAAGCTCAGGAGGCGGCGGCGGCCATTCAGGAAGCTCAGGAGGCGGCGGCGGCCATTCTGGTGGCTCAGGTGATGTTGTTTCAGGAACTGGAACAGGAACTATGACAGGAACAGACTTGGAACAAGAAACCATCTTCTGAGCAGGTGACAGACTGGCGCTTGCCATATTGTGAGCTGGAGAACCGAAAGCGGCCATCTTGTGAGCTGGAGGACTGGAGGCAGCCATCTTGTGAGCTGGAGACATGAGTATGGGTGATGCAAGCATATTGGTGCTAATGTGTTGGGCAGCAAGCCCCGTCGCCAGCGGGTCTTGCTCTCTATTCCCCCCCTCCCAAAAAAAAATTTAGGGGTCTCTTCCACCTCGCCTACGGTGAAGGGGGAACCAATAGCTTGTAAAGCCACATCCAAGGCTTGTTGGAAAGATCCCCGAGGACCATAGCGGATGAGGGTGGATTTTAGTGGTTCATTTAGTCCACGATAAAAGAAATCAATGAGTATACAGTCCAGGAGAGTGGTGTCATTGGCTATGTCCAGAAAAGGCCGAGTCTTCTGTAACACGTGGATGACAGACAACGTTAGGATCCAAGTGCAGGTTTATTTGGTAGTCAGGCAAGCAAATATACACCTCTAAATACATTTCTGTATGTCCTGTTTGTCGAGTATAGCTATAATTCAGCCTGTGTTTCAAAGATAACTCGTTGGAGCACTTCCAGCTAATAAACCTCTCCACCACTTCAGATGAATGGATTTAACAAGGTATCTACCCAACTTATTAAATGTTTTTGACAAATGAAATATGATCATTTTGCATGTTTAATTCTGAGTAAAGAGTATCATTCTAGGGGCAAATTCTAGTGTTATAAAAGAGCAAATAAACCCTTTCTGTAGACATTTTGCAATTACATTTGCTAAGTACCAGAGAACAATTAAACCCGTTGAATCAATTCACTCTGTGGCACCTTTCTAAATAGGAATCATGGTGTTTGATAGAAACTTCGCCTGTAACTGAATTTGGGAGACCAATGTCTTTTCAAGTTCATGTCATGGCTCTCTATTGTCCCATATTCATTAGTAGTCTTTATAGGACATGTACACATTTTTAATACACTGGCCTCAACCACAAATGTCCTCCATATGAATAGAGCTATGAAATCTTTACGTTTGCTAATCTAGAGCACCATTCATTTTGCAGTTAAATTACTTATATTTATCTGTATTCAGATACAGTTTTGAGATTGTCAGTGTGTACTAGTTTTGGTGGTTTACAAGGACAGATATTTTATAATTGTATGGATATGTCCTAGTTGTACTCTATCCTATAATCCTGAATCATGAGATCCTTTCAGGTTCAGAATTTACCATAGGTTGAGAGTTGGGTTTAGGGTTAAGGCCATGTAATAAGCAATGTATAAAGTACATTATGCCTATAGAGAGTCCTCATAAACTACAATACCATTGTGTGTGTGTGTGTGTGCGTGCGTGCGTGCGTGCGTGCGTGCGTGCGTGCGTGCGTGCGTGCGTGCGTGCGTGTGTGTGTGTTTGTGTGGTTGCTTCTGCAAACCTGGGTTTCTGTGAAAATGTGTTGGGAGACCAAATGTATTTTATGGCAATTTTATTCACATTTCATTCAAAATGTCGCACTTCAAACTATGATTATATATACATGCAATACAGTCCATATGTAGTACAGTGAAAGACTGAATGCACTCATATGTTTATTTACTGTGCATTCATTCCACTCTCCACCCAGCAGGCACACAACATCATAAGATGTTAATATTAAGTTAGAATTAGGTCGTGACATCAAGTGACCAAAATTCAAGGTCTAGTCAGCGTCTAAGGACAATGTTATTTTGATGTCCAATAATGATGCCAAATTATGTTGATATTTGGTTAACTTTAGGTTGTGTTGTCTCATTCACTACGGACAATTTAGCCTACCCAGTTCACCTATAGCACACGTCTTTGGACTGTGGGGAAAACCAGAGCACACGGAGGAAACCCACGCCAACACGGGGAGAACATGCAAACTCCACACAGAAACGCCAACTGACCCAGACGATGCTCGAACCAGCAACTTTCTTGCTGTGAGGCGAATGTACTACCTACTGCTCCACCGTACAGCCCACACATGACATCTTTCTTTCTTTCATTTTCTTTTCGACTTAGTCCCTTTATTAATCCAGGGTCACCAGAGCGGAATGAACGCCAACTTATACGCAGCGGATGCCCTTCCAGCTGCAACCCATCTCTGGGAAACATCCTTACACACCCATTTACACTCATACCACATGACATCATAAGACATTAATATTAGGTTAGATTTAGGTCATGACGTCAGGTGACCAAAATTTAAGGTCTGGCAAGAGTCTAAGGTTATTTTGCCATCCAATAATGACGTCAAATTTCGTTCATATTTGGTTAATTTGTAGGTTTAGGTTATATATGTCTGATAGATGTCATAGTGGTAACATCCACACAACGTCAAGGTGTAACCAGATTAGACGTTGATATTTGGTTGATTTTAGGTTGATTTTAGGTTGGACATTGGGTTCTGATGTCAACCTGATTTACTTTTCCAAACAAAATCCAACATCTCCACGAAGTTGGGGTACATTGTCAATATAACGTCATGTTGATGTCCTGTGCCTGCAGGGTATCCAGTCTTGATTTGTTTCCTCTCAAGCGATTGTGTAATTCTAATTACACAATAAAAAAAGAGATATCATACAGTTTTATGCAAAAGTTTAGCCACCCCTTGATAAACAACAGATTTTGGTGATTTTAAATTGAAAACATGATAAGACAGTCTCTCTTGGAAATGGAAAGAATGCACAATATCGATGCATAGTTACCTCTTATTCCATAAATTAAACACAAATAAAAACATTATTATGGCACTGTGCAAAAGTTTGGGTGCTGTAAGAGTTCCAGTGTCTCTGATTATTGTTATAAAGTTTCATATCTTAATCAGCTTGTTAGATCTGATGCGTGGCAACAGCTGTCATTAGTAAGCACCAATTTTAAAGCTTTACAAATACTTTGCCTCTTCAAACTTTGTGCACACACTTGTGGACACTCACCATCCATGGGTTCCTCTAAGCAGCTGTGGAGACTCTGAAAATGAAAGTTATTGATCCCCACAATGCCTGAGAAGTCTACAATAAGAAAGCAAAGCATTGGCAACTTGCAGTTTCCACAGTGGGAAATGTATTTAGGAGATGAAGGTCAAGATGAAATCTGGAGGACCAAGAAAACCCCTGGAGAAAATTTCTTGTATGCTGGTCAAAAAAATAAATCAAAATCCTCGTTTGACAGCAAAAAAAACACCTGCAGGAAGATTCAGTTTGAGAGTGGTGGTGCACTGTTATACTGTGCTGCATTGCTTGCACAGATAAGACCTTCATGGAAGAGTCAGGAGAAGAAAACTTGCATCCTCGTCAAAAAATCCAATGTCAGAAGTATGCAACAAAACATCTACAGAAGCCTGATGCCTTTTAAAATCAAGTGCGGTGGACTGATGAAGTTAAAATAGGACTCTTTAACCACAATTAGCAATGGCGTGTTTGCAGAAAAAAATGGAGCAGCATTTCATGAAAAGAACACCAACTATTAGGCATGGGGGTGGATGTATCATGCTTTAGGGCTCTGTTTCAGCCAGGGGCAGAGGAAACATTCCACGGGTGGAGGGAAAGATGGATTCCACTTAATACCAGCAAATTCTGGAAACAAACATCTCATCATCTGTAAAAAAGCTGATGCTAAAATGAGTTTGGCTTCTACAACAGGACAATGATCCTGAACATACCTCGAAATCCACTGTGGAATACCTCAAGAGATGCAAGCTGAAGATTTTGCAATGGTCATCACCATCACAGTGTCCTGATTTAAACATCCTTGAAAATTTGTGGATATCATAATAGAGCTGTTTATTTATCACAGGGTGTGATATCTGTTTTAATATCTCTATTATGTAGGGTGCCCAAACTTTTCCCCAGTGCCATAATAATGTTTTTATTTTTTATTTTTGTTTCATTTATGGCATAAGATGCATTGATGTTTGCTAAAACATGGTTCCCACCATGGTTGGTGAGTGTCCACAAGTGTGTGCACAAGGTTTGAAGAGGCAAAGTATTTGTAAAGCTTTAAAATTGGTGTTTACTAATGACAGTTGTTGCCACGCATAAGATCTAACAAGCTGATTAAGATCTGAAACCTTGTGAAAATAATCAAAGACACTGGAACTCTTAGGGCGCCCAAACTTTTGCACAATGCCATAATGTTTTTATTTTTGTTCAATTTATGGGATAAAACGTAACTATGGATCGATGTTTGATGAAAATATTGTGCATTCTTTCCATTTCCAAGGGAAACTGTGTTAAGATCTTTTCAATTAAAAAATGACCAAAATCTGTTTTTTATCAAGGGGTGGCTAAACTTTTGTGTAAGACTGTATATGCAACATAGGTTATGTTAGCTCAGCAGGGTTTTTAATAGTAATCATAATTAACATTGGCTCCATGTCTGTTATATCTGGGGTCCTGTTGGCTCATCGGTGCGTTCTCATCGTGATGATGCTGTCGGCCCTGGTCATTTGATCTAGCCTGGTCCATCCAATAAGAGAGGTCAGTCTCGAGTCTCTGGAAAAATATAATGGTGGAATAAGAACAGATATATTACATTATATTGGAAAGGATTTAGGTTACACTTGGGCTTTTTTTCACAACAGAGATGGACAGCAAATTAATGTGGAAGGAGGGGGAATGAAATCAATGCAGTCCAGACTCTACACACTGAAAATGCGAGTCAAAAATGTCATAGAAATGCATGTACTGCTCTTACAATAAAACAGAACCTCTGATTCTGATTTGAATATTGATAATGAAAATACATTAAGCAAAATAATTTTGAAGTATTAAGTATTTACAGTATTAAAGCGACAGTAATTCAAATTTCTCAAAAATAAAAAACAAACTAATGTGACCTTTTTTAATGCTTAGTAGAACACAATAATTAACTTGTATTTCAGGGACAAATGTAATTTTCTGGCACTTCTTTATCATTAACATGAAACAACAGAGCTGGTTCTGGAATCTTTCTCGACTATTGACTACTACTTAGCAAAATAAAAAAAATAAAAATTATCACCACCTTGTTATAAGCGGGTGTGATTTTGAACACCTTATGAAAGATGCATACATCATTGAGATTGCCTCATTCAGAACAGTACTCGAACAGAACAGCACCACACAAGGAATAGCTAAAGCAATATGTTTCTTGAAGGTATGGTTTACTTTAAATTGAACTCTGGGGCATTGTTAAAATTCCCTTTACTGTCCTAAAACTTTATAAACCATGGCATCACAAGGCTTACTGCTTTTATAAAATTACCACACAAAATATTCAGTGCCCTTCCCAGATACTGGCACCCAGTAAATGCAAAGAAGGCTGTGTGGGGAAGTCTTTATTGTTTAATAGTTTGGTGTTTTGACCAAAATATTATATATTTTTGTACATATAATTTATTTATTTATTTATTTTTTTGTAGATGAGAGTAGTTTTGAAGACTTTTTGACCCCAAGAACCAAGTAATGTCTGCAGCTGTAATTTTACTGAAGATTTGACTTTTAAACTATTTGTATAATATTTTTGAACATTACAAAATTACAATAGTTCATTGATAAAACTAAGTTTGCTTTTGTTTGTTCTCTGAGAGCAGAGTGTTTTTGTTAGTTTGTTTGTTTGTTTGTTTGTTATCTTTTTGGTTCCCCTTCATAAGGGAACTTCTATGTGTGTCTGTATAAACAGACTTTGGGAGTGCTTTAGACGACCATTCACGTCTGAAGATATGAAAATGGGCCAGTGAAATGCCAATTGAATTGGCGGAGCTTCGCCCCACAGCTGAAACTGATGAGCCAATTAGGCCTATATCAGTTGGCTGCTGGAGCCAGCTAATCAGAATTGTTGCTTCAGACCCGATCTGAGACTGAAGAACCCTTCTGCTGGGCTGGCTTCCAACATTAAAGAAAGAATTACCTTCACCAGTGCGGAGGAAGACGTTCTAGCGGCGGTCGAGCTGGGTTTCCCGTCCCCTTGGCGTTTCGCTGGTGACCTGAAAGAGCAGTTTTCTGAAAGAGCAGAATTCCCTAAGAGAGTTTCTGGAATGCGTTGGTTTCCTTGCCCGGATGACAGGCACGAGTGTTGCATCACATGCTTGGGGTCCAACATGTTGATGTGGTGCTCGCTGATAGTTCTTGCCCGCATTGCGATAGCTTGACTGTTGCGCAACAGAAGTCACGGCAAGCTCTTTTATTAGGGCAAGTCACCCCTGCTGCTCCCCGCCAAGCAGTGGGGGCTAATTCGTCGCCTTCGGGCCCGCGGACCCCTCGCTCCTCGTCAGTGCACTGTCCATCCTCCGGGTTGGCTGCGCTTTCATTAGATGACACCGGGGACGTGATGTCTATCACTGCATCGGAGGGCGGGTTGACATGCTCCGATGAAGATCCAGACCCCCTGCCACCCTTCGTGGTGACATATTAACCATGTTATCCCGGGCTGCTTCAGCCGTAGCACTGGAGATGGCTTGTCCCCCAGAACACCCTTAGATGGGTGTTACGTGGGTTAAGCCTTCTAGACCCCCCGTTCCCTTCCTCCCGGAGGTACACAGAGAGCTCACGCAGGCATGGAGGGCACCTTTTTCTGCCTGGTCCGCCTGCGCTCCCGCTCTCACCTCCCTCGATGACACAGCGGCCAGGGGTTATGTGGCAATTCCCCAGGTGGAGTGTGCTATCGTCAATCTCTGTCTGCAGAGCCACTCCACTCCACTTTGGGTCCACCCAAACTCCCTTCCAAAGCATGCAGGTTGTCTGAGTCTTTCACGGCCAGAGCCTACACTGCTGCAGGCCAGGCCGCCTCCGCTCTGCACGCTATGGCCACCTATCAACGCTACCAAGCCGAGAAGCTGGCCGAGATGCAGGAGGGCGGTTCTCCCCCGGGCTTGCTGCATGAGCTCCGCACGACAACGGATTATGCTCTCATGACCACCAAATTGGCTGCTCATGCCCTGGGGAAGACGATGGCCACATTAGTAGTCCAGGAGCACCACCTCTGGCTGAGCTTGGCTGATATGAGAGAAGTTGACAAAGCTCGCTTTCTTAACACTCCCATATCCCAGGCTGGCCTGTTCGGCGACACCGTTGGGGATTATACCCAGGAATTCTCTGCAGTGAAAGAGCAGTCCAAGGCGATGGGTGAAGTCATCTATCAGGGGGCTCGGAAAAATGCTCCACCCGCGGCTTCAACATCAGCTCCGCTTCCGCTGCCCACTCCACTGGCCAAGCAGCAACGCCGAGCCTCCCGCGGGACTACGACGTCCCCGCCCCAGGGCGCCACTAAGTCCGGTAAATGAACCGCGTTACTCAGACAGGCCATCCCGAGAAGAGGGGACCTGCTTTTTTTCTCGGTGGGGGGCCGAGGATCATCACATCAGTCCATAACAAGACTTTGAACTCATTGCTGCCGGCCTCCGGGCCGGCTGCAACCAAATTTTCAATAAAAGAGCAGTTTCCTCTCTCTCCGGATACGCAAACCCGAGCACTGCCAGTCTGGAATCTCTGCCTTCCAGCTAGCAGCGCCGGGACCCTTCGCCTCAGGCCCTCAGAGTGCAGCAGAACGGACTCCTTTCTCTCACTCCGGCCTCACTGCGGGATCCAGGGAAGAAGGTAAGAGAGATTCTCTTATTTTCAGCCCTTGCTCGGGACGCACCACTTCCCGGGATGAGCAATCCCATCCCGAGCTGCCCCTCCGCTGGCATGTCAGCAATCTCGCCGATGGTGCCATTAGAGCGCACTCTGCCTGTCTGGTTAGCACTGCCCAGCGCGTCGCGGTGGCCCAGACGGACGGTCAGACTCGGCTATGCGATTCAGTTCGCTATTCACCCTCCCAAGTTCACGGGTGTCCTTTTCATGAGGGTTATCCCCAAGAGCGCCCCTGTCTTGCGAGAGGAGATTGCTGTCCTCCTGGCAAATGATGCAATCGAGCAGGTCTCTCCAGCCGAGATGAAGTCCAGATTTTACAGCCCGTATTTCATGCTCAAAAAGAGCGGGGGTTAAGACCAGTTCAAGATCTGCACAGACTGAACTGTCATTTACGCAAAATGCCTTTCAGAATGCTCATGCAGAAACGCTTGCTTCAGAGCGTCCGTCCACAAGATTGGTTTGCAGTGATAGACTATTCTTCCACACCACCGCCCCTTTCTCCGGTTTGCACTCGAAGGACGAGTGTGGCAGTACAAAGTCCTCCCCTCTGGGCTCTCTCTGTCTCCGCGGGTTTTCACAGAGCTCGCGGAGGGTGCTCTAGCATCACTGCAGCTCGCGGGCATCCGCATAATCAACTATCTTTACGACTTGCATATTCTAGACTCCTCTCGCGATCAGTTGATTATGCACAGAGACAAAGTGCTTCAGCACCTCGACCAGTTGGGGTTTCAAGTCAACCGAGAGAAGAGCAAACTTTGCCCTGTGCAGAGGATCTCTTATCTCGGGCTAGAGCTGGATTCGATCACCATGGTTGCGCGCCTCTCCGAGGAGCCCCTCAGGCTAATGCGTTCCTGTCTGAACGAGCTCCAAAGGAAGATAGTGGTCCCACTGAAAGGTTTTCAGAGGCTCCTGGGGCATATGGCATCCGCAGCCGCTGTCACGCTGCTCGGTTTGCTTCATTTATGACCACTTCAGCGTTGGCTTCGCGATTAAGTCCCCAGACGGGCATGGTGCGCGGGTACGCACCGGGTGCACATAACTCCGCTGTGTCTCCGCACCCTCAGCCCCTGGACGGATCTGGCTTTTCTACGGGCCGGAGTGCCCGTAGGGCTAGTATCCAGGCATGTTGTCGTAACGACAGATGCCTCCAGCACGGACTGGGGGGCCATGTGCAAAGAGCATACAGCTGCGTGTTTGTGGTCCGCACCCCGCCTGGATTGGCATATCAACTGCCTGGAGCTGTTTGCACTGTATCTGGCTCTCCGCCGCTTTTTCCGGTGCTGGAGCAGAAACACGTGCTTGTCAGGACGGACGGTGGCTCATATCAACCGTATGGGGAGTATATGCTCTCGCCGCATGTCTCAGCTCGCTCGCCGTCTGCTCCATTGGAGTCTCACGTGGCTGAAATTACTGCGTGCCATTCACATTCTGGGCAAGCTCAACCGTGCAGCCGATGCACCCTCACGGCAGCTAGTGTCCCGAGGAGAGTGGAGACTCCACCCCGAATCGGTCCAGCTGATATGGGCGCGCTTCGGGGAAGCCCAGATAGATCTTTTTTCTTCCACCGAGAACACACATTGCCAGCTGTTTTATTCCCTGACCGAGGCCCCCCTTGGCACGGATGCACTGGCTCACAGCTGGCTATCTGGCACGCGCAGATATGCGTTTTCCCTGAGTGAGCCTAATCGCACAAACTTTGTGCAAAGTCAGGGAGGACGAGGAGCAGGTCTTGTTTGTTGCGCCCCTCTGGCCTCGCGGCGGCCCCTCCTTAGCGCATTCCCCTAAGGGAGGACCTCCTCTCAGGGACGGGGCACCATCTGGCACCCACGCCCAGATCTCTGGAACCTCCACGTGTGGTCCATAGACGGAGTGCGGAGGACTTAGGTGACTTACCGCCGGTGGTACTTAACACCATCACTCAGGCTAGAGCACCCTCTACGAGGCATGCCTATGCCCTGAAGTGGAGTCTATTTTCTGAGTGGTGCGCTTCTCGCTGAGAAGACCCCCGAACTTGCCAGATTAGTATTGTGTTATCCTTCCTTCAGGATAAGCTGGAGCGTAGGCTGTCACCCTCCACACTGAAGCTTTAAGTGGCTGCGATCTCCACTCATCATGACGTGGTGGATGGCAACACACTCAGGAAGCATGATCTAATCATCCGATTCCTCAGAGGCGCACTGCGATTAAATTCATCCCTCCCCCCTCTCATGCCCTCTTGGGATCTCTCTATAGTCCTGGCGGGTCTGCAGAGAGATCCATTCAAGCCACTCAATTCTGTATCACTTAAAATTCTGTCATTAAAGACAGCTCTTCTGATTGCATTGGTGTCATATAAGAGAGTTGGGGATCTGGAGGCATTTTCGGTCAGTGCCTTGATTTCGGGCCGGGTTACTCACACGTTATCCAGAGACCCCGACCTGGCTATGTGCCCAAGGTTCCTACCACCCCATTTAGAGATCAGGTGGTGAACCTTCAAGCGCTGCCTGCGGAGGAGGCAGGCCCAGCCCACTCACTGCATTGTCCCGTTCGCGCATTGCGCCTTTACGTGGAACGAACGCAAAATGTAAGATCATGTGAACAGCTCTTTATCTGTTACGGTGGTCGGCAGAAGGGAAGTGTCGTATCTCGCTTATCAATGCCAGGGCGAGCCGCGCTGCCCTAACTTGAGAGTGCACTCTACTAGAGGTGTCGCTTCCTCATTGGCATTAGTTGAGTTTTGGGGTTTATGTAATGTAAATATTTGATTGCAGAAAATACTTATTTGCTTGAGAGCCTAGGGTATGAATATTTTTGGACTTGACTCTATATTAAACTCTATATGAAAATTAAACTACAAGTTTTCTAAAGAAAAAAAATAATAAATTAAATAGGTAGTTCTTCCAAAAATGAAAATGTACTCACCATATACTTAAGTGGTTCCAAACATTTATGAGTTTATATTTCTGTTGAACACAAAAAAATATTGTGCAATATGTTGGATACCAATAACCACTGACTTCCATATGAAGAATAACAATAATTACTATGGAAGTCAATGGCTACTGGTAGCCAACTTTAAAAACTGGTAGCCAAAAACTAAAACAATTTTGGAAAAGGGGGACAATTTATATTTTGGAAGAACTATCCCTTTAACACAACACTAACTTACCAATTTATTACATTTTTCAGCAGATGTCTATAAAATAATCAGTTCACAAAAATTCACAAATTTGATCAAAGGAACAGGTTAAGACACAATGTGAGTGTTTTTATGCTGCTAGTTTCAAGTATACTCAGATTAAATGACTGCTCAAAAGAGAGGGACACTGAATTTAGCTGTCATTTCTCCATTAAGATATGCTCATTAAATATTGCCTTAAATGTATTGTAGCTAGCTTATTGCATGGTTGCTCGTGAGTCATGGATGTCAGCAAGACATATTAACTATATTTGCCTTTGATCTTTTGGATAATTAGCTGTACATTTGAGCCACAGGTAGTGATTACCTACAGCACTTTGTCCATGACCTCATGCCTACATATGATTTAAAGCAGTGGTGATTTTAAGCCATATTGCAGCGATATTTCTCATATATATTTAGCAATATATCAAAAGATTAAACAAAAGAAGACCATTTTTCATACCTTTTGTTCATATTTACTGAGGCTGCTGATATTAGTGGGCACCATATATATTAAAAGCAAAGTATTTATACTTGTTTTAAGTTAAACTGTTAAATGACATTTCCACTAGAAAAATTGTTCCTAGCTATAAATGGCAAATCTCCATCACTATGCCTTTCATTACTAGTCTCTGGTGTTTCTAGTCAAATTAATATATTTTATGTCAGGGATAAAGTATTTCCAGGAAGTTGTTACCACAGAAAAAAAGCCCGACAGGCTACTCAGCAGCAACCATCTTGGATGTACATCATCCAGCTTATTACAAGGCTACTTTACACAAAACATAAAAAAAGAGATAAAACTTTGTTCTCAGCCATAATAGTCTATTAATTCTTTAAACACAAAGCTGACAGAAACCAGCTGAGTGGAGCTGAATAGACCTGCGCATTATTCAGTCACAAGTTGTGCCAAACACACACACACACAAACACGTTAGTTTTTGTTAATTGTGCTGACATTACAAAGGTTCCCATTGTTTTTTTACTGTTCAAACTATATTTTTATTGCCCTAAATAATGACATCAACAATGTCCTCATAATTCACCACTTTTTTGTAATACCTATGTAGTTATACATTCTCACACACACGCACACACACACACACACACACACACACACACACACACACACACACACACACACACACACACAAATATATATATATTTCTAAGAGACATAATCCAGCAGTAATCACACTGCATTAAATAAAGAATGAATTTTACTGAATTACTAGTGTGTGGAAAGTTTCATCATTCAGATCTTAATATGCTCAATGGTACAGTTTTCTGCATTACACGGGGCTGACACATCAGCCATTATGTGCAACTATAATCACAATCTGTACTCAACGATCTTTGTGACTACAGAGGAAAAAGACCTGCATGCTTTCTCTTCTCTACATTATTTATTTTGCTCCATAGATCTGTATGGTCTTAAATTAAAGTAAACACTACAGGTACCTCTAGTTGTGACCCTTACTTTAGACAAGCCAATTGCAATAGCAATTTTTGTGTGGTCATCCCATGGTCGTCCATGTAGGCTTAACCAGAGTAATATTACAATAAACAGAGGTAAGACTCATGTTATTTAGGGAATTGAGCCCTAAGTAAAATTTCATTTTAGCCTTTATGGTCTAAGTTCTCACATTGTACTAAGTGTTAGTTTTACTGTGTCTTTAAAACTTGGCTACAGAAGACAGCTTACTAGTAGGCTGCGCTGACAGAAACACCCAGAAGATTACAACATGTTCCTGGATCAACATCTATGTTGATCCAGGAACAGCAACTATGTTGATCCTTGAACAACATTCCAATCAGAATTAAGGGATAAGTTTATGTTTATGTTAAGTTTAGGCTTACAGTATATAG
Source organism: Danio aesculapii (assembly GCF_903798145.1). Lineage (NCBI taxonomy): Eukaryota > Metazoa > Chordata > Actinopteri > Cypriniformes > Danionidae > Danio > Danio aesculapii. Next base: position 18,020,655 of record NC_079440.1, on the reverse strand, counting down.
CCACAGCGGGAAAAATAAGTATTGAACATGTTACGTTTTTTCTTAGAAAACATATCTCTAAAGTTGCCATTGACCAACATCACCGGATGTTGACAACAAATACAAAAATTCCAAAGAAATAGATTTTTGATAAGAAAAAAAATCTAATTAGTTTACAAATTAAGTTATGTGTAATAAAATGAAATGACAGAGGGAAAAATTTTTGAACACATGATGAAAGGGAGGTGTAGAAGTGAAAGCAGAGACAGCAGCTGAAATCTCTCAGTAGTTACTCAACAACCCTTCGTCAGTGTAAATTAATATTAGCTGCTTCAGTCCAACACTTACATTAGCAGGATGATGAAGATGAAACCAAAGTGAACATTTCAGCGAGACAATGATCCAAAACACAGCCAATGGAACTCATAAATGCTTTCAGAGAAAGAAAATCAAGCTGTAAAATGGACCAGCAAACCATCTGAATTGAATCCAATATAAAATACAAATTAAAAATCAGATTTGATAGACGAGACCCACAGAACCCTTTAGATTTTTACACTGTTCTGTGAAGATTACCTGAGCAATGCATGTGAATTTTGATAGCAAAGAGATACTATTCACGACAGCTGTTCAGCAAATTCTTCACCCCTTTACATGATCTTCCATTAATAGGAAAACTACTTACAGAAGTAACTGGGCCATTAAAAAAATCCTTAGTGTTTAGCTCTGCATAAGTCTAAAATTTCATTCATAGAGGTCTTAAAAGGGCCTTAAAAGTCCTAAATTCGACTTGAAGAAACCTGCAGAAACCCTGATGCAGTATTAAAAACATTTCAGTAGTTCAAAATTTTCTCCTTTTGTCATTCCATTGTTATTACACGTAACTAATTTTTCAGATTTTTTGTTTTGTTTTATTTTTATGTTTGTGTTGTTTGGGTTTTTTTTTTACCAAAATCTTGGTCAATTCCATGTCAACAGCTCCTTTAGAAAAATTATTCCCAGGAAAAAAACGTGATGTGGTCAATACTTATTTTTCCTGCTGTATATTCAGCTTTTTTATATTTATTTCAGTTATTTTATTGCATAATATGCACATTTACATATTTAAATTATGTGTACAATACAATTTGTAAGTATTATTTTTCTATCTTTTAGTGAATATATGATTTTATGAGAGGCCTACCATAGCTTGATTTACAAACTAATAGTTCTAAATGGAATTGCACTGTAAACCCTAAAACAAAATTTAAGAAGTTATTTCTTTTAGCTATTCCCTCAAAAAACAATAAAAATAGATTCATTCATTCAAAATTCTGTGCAGAAATAACCAACACAGGCTCATTCTGAAAACGTAGCCCATACTTTTCTGGAGATCGCAAATTATGTAGCCAGAAGTATGTATGCTGGTATGACACTGTTCCTTTTTGCGCTTACCAGATGACTGATCACCTCAATATGGACAGCTTTCCCGCTCTTACCAGTTTGTCCAGTTAGCTCGCCATGTACGTTGGCGGACTTGAGATGCAGAGAGGAGTTAACCATGACAACAGGGTTTGAGTCTGGCAAAGAACAGTTCCATAAAGGAGGTAAGACAAAAAATAAAATAAACAAGTAAATAACAGGGTGGGAATGTGGCTTTTTAAAACTGTCAGTTGGGTTTGGGCAAGTGGGTGGGCACTGGTCAATTGGTGCTTTTGAAAACACTATTGGTTGGTTTTAGAGAAGGAGGAGGGTGGGTCAGTTGATCGATCGGTCAATCAGTCAGTTAGTTGACAGCAGGCGGATTTACGCGAGAACGGCAGGCATGAATGGCACTCGCTAGAGAAATTTGAGGTCTCAAAAAGCATTCACAGTGACCTCTGAGGGATTTATAAAAACAAAAACTGCAAAAATAAGTACCTCCTGGGATGTATTTGGCGCTCTCCAGAAATGTATATAGTGGTACGTTTTCTGAATGAGCCTAGGTTGCAACAAACCAAAAAAAATCCATAGATACTTTCTGGATCTGCTTATTAGTAAAGTAAACATGTCTCATGGCAATTATATACTCAATGCAAGATATAAATTTCCTAAAGATAGATCTCTGAGTAAAAGACAATTATCTAACCACAGGAAGAGACCATGTGATAAATACAACAGTTTCCATACTGTGTGCTGATTTGGATACAGAATCTCCCTGATCCTTTACCATGTTTTGCTTAAATATCCAGACCAACATCCTCCAAGTGAGTGCTAATAAATGTAAATGTAACTGCTGTTCTATATAAACAGGACACTACTATGCTACTAACCAAATGCTATCCTGGAGGACCCTTCAAAAAGGGACACAGCTCTGTCTGTCTGAACATAATAGCATTCATTCATTCACATGATAAAAAAAGATGTTCACATCAAATTTTCACACCAAACATTCATCACAGTGTGAACAGGCCTTTTCACAGAGGGAAGTCATAAATAGATGAGCAGCTGTGTCCAGCAGACTGGTGTCTGTAGAGCAAGTGTTATTGCATGCATCAATAGTCTGCACTAATCACACAGTACAGTTTTCAAAGCTTTAACTGAGCCAAAACATCACCCTGTCTTCATTTTACCTGCACCAATGCTCAGCTTTAATTGACTTTGCTGATAATTGCAAGACATTTAGGGGTCAGATAGAAATTTAAGTCAGATTATTGTTTTACTCACTGCCTCATCGTAGCCCATGTACATGAATTGCTGGATCCACTGCTGGACGTCGGGTCGGCTTCGGTCCCACACATTTCTTTTAGTCCTGTGAAGAGCTGACAGGAACTCTTTAGCCTTGGATTGCTGAACTGAAATGTATGCTTTAGGCCTGCTTTCTATCTCTTTTGCTGCAGAAACAGAATGGGTAACATTCAAGGCACGGTTGAAGGCTCAAGAGTACTTTTAACAGGAACAGTTTTTTACAGTTGCTAGGATACATTTCTCAATATTTAGGTTAGTTTTATTAAAAGTTTTTACATTTTTCTCTATAGAAACTTTCAGCTTGGCACAGCGGGTTAATTACACTTTCATTCGGAATGCAGACAATCTAACAATGCACTTTTAATCAGTATTTTAATCAACTTATTTTCATAAGTTAGGATGTGTGCCCAACAAATATGTTTTTTTACTTGATTAAAAGTTAAACATACCTCATGATTCATGTTTTTTATTATGTATATACAAAATTGCATTATAGTATCTTAATCTCATAATTATTTTTTGTGCTTTAATTCACACGCCCACCCTTGAAAATGTATAAACAATTAAAAAATATAATTCAACTTGAAAAGTTTTCAGAGCAGAGCTCAAGGTCCCGCAAGTCAATTCAAATCTGTAAATGCAAACCAAACATTCTAAATTACAATAATAAATTACAAACTAATTAACATATTTTTTTAACAGTGTACACTTTTGCGAAGATATTGTAGGTAGTGAAAATCAAAGACTACATATATTTGTTCATTTAGCAGACACTTTGGTATCTATAAGATTTAAGAAATCTCAGACACTTTGATGCACTATAAACACAGAGGGCCCTATTATAAACCCGGCGCAGTAAGGCGCAAGACATTTGGTGAGATTTGTTGCTATTTTCAGACTAGTGCAAACCCTAGTGCCACTTTGTGGACTCATGGGTGTCTAAAAAGGAGTGCTAAGGCGCATTGTTGGTGCGTTGCTATTTTAAGGAATCTGAAATAGACTGCGCTGTTGACCAACTGAAAGCTTGTCTAAAGTCCAGTGCAGAGATGCGCCTATGCAAGTCCAAAAACACTACACACAAATATTTTTACATATGAAAAAAAGGTTTTAAATGTAAAAAAATATATATATTTAATAATTAATTATTATTAAATTATAATATAAAACCATTACCTCCATGCCTTCTTTATGTAAGGGGACTTTTTTCAGTTTATTCTTAACAATTTGCTTTAGTATAATTTTATTATTATTATTATAAGTATTATTTATTATAAGTATTATTTATATTTGTTTTAATAAAAACAGGTTGAGATTTGCCCATTTGTCAGGTTTTGGAGACGTTTGTATCATTATATGGGGCATAAGAATAGTGTTTGAATATACTGTAGTGTTTGTATATAACTCAGTTTTTTTGACCACACTTCATTATTATTGTTTATTTATTTATTTCCCTGGAATTAGAACTGAATTTAGAAATAGTTTTGAAACAAATCTTTGTGCTTAACAAACAAAATTAAATATATAGGCTAATGGATGTCTTTAGCGGAGTCCATTTGCACCCTTTCCTTATCCACGAAAGTAAAGGAATAAGTAAAGGTAAACGTAAAGAGAAAGTAAAAAGGCTGAATGGAGGAGGCTTATTGTTTATCCTTGCGATGCAGATGGTCCTAAAAGGACTTTTACATTAAAAATGTATTAGTACCATTATTTCAACTCAGGCTCATTATGATTACGTACCCCATATACATTTCTGGAGAGCACCAAATACGTCTCATGAGCTACATTTCTTTGCAGTTTTTGCTTCCACGAATCTACCAGAGGCTGCTGTGTATACTTTTTGAGATCTCAAATTTCTCTCGCGAGTGCCATTTGTGCCTGCTGTTCTCGTCAAAGGCTGCTGTTGACTGACTGACTGACTTACCAATCGACGGATTCCCCCACCCTACCCCTTCCCTAAACCCAACCAATAGTGTTTTATAAAGCACCTATTGACCTGCCCAACCACTTCTATAAACCCAACTGCAGTGTTTTCAAAGCAATCCAGAAAAAGAAAATTCATTACGACAGCCTTATTTTTACTACGTTCTCAGATTTTACCACATTCTCACCCTGTTATTTACTTGTTTACTTTATTTTATAACATTTGTTTTTGTCTTACTCACTATCTGGAAGTGTTCTTCACCAGACTCCGTTGTCACTGTCAACTCTGCTTTGTGTCTCAAGTTCGCCGATGTACGTGTCAAGCTACCGGACAAATTGGTAACAGTGGAAAAGCTGTCCACATGGAGGTAGGCGGTCAGCTGGTTAGCAAGAAATGGAACGGCTCATAGTGTTCATTTTAAAGACAAAATCCAGCTATACATACTGCTGGCTACATAATTTGTGATCTCCAGGAATGTATTAAGGGCTACATTTTCAGAATGAGCCTCTGTTGCATTATTTACATTAAGGTACTACAATGAACCTTTCTGTGGTAAATAATGTACAAAGATATTCATTTAAGAACACTGACATGCTGTACTCCTAAAGGTACAATTTTATCACATTTTCTATGATAGTATAAATGAGATTATGAAAAGCATATTACACAAAAAATTGTATATGATCAAAAATAAACCAGGGTATAACTTGGAGACAAAAAAAAAAAAAACAATACGGTATAATAACACTTGGCGATCTGTCCTCCTTGCTTTTGCCACAATGACTACACCTCTGAAACTGTGATCATCAAGTTCTATTTTTTAATGGCATTTCTTAAAGACTGTTGTTGTGAGGGGGTGTGGTCTAGTGAAGTCTGCAGCGGGACAGAGCGCCAGGAGACAAGTGGTCAGTAAGTAGGTCAAGTTCAAATTACATTCACCCGTGTCTACTTACTGTGATTCACATGAAGAGACTGAAAAACTTGCAGGTTGGAGAGAGAGGGAGAGAGAAAGGGGAAGAGAGAAAGAGAGAGAGGAAGAGAGGGAGAGGAAGACTGTGGCTGTCCTGCTACACTGAGAGAGAAAAGGGCTTTATGTTTTGTTGAGAATCTTAAGACTGTGAGGAGAATACAACGCTTGCTGAAAAGACTTTTATAAAAGTCACAGCTCTCTTGAACCCTGACCCTGACTCCTTTATCTAGAAAGAACCTTGTAATGTTACAACTATATATAGTTATATCTGTTTTATGGCCATTACAAGAAAACTGCAAAACAGCATGGAGAAAATAAGAATTTAAAAAAATAAAGGTATGTGAGCTGGGTACCTTTTCAAAATACCCTTGATGTATTAACATGGACCTTTTAGGTACAAATTTGTACCTTTTGAAAAGGTATCACAACCCCCCCCCCCCCCCGCTGTTATTCACTTGTTTATTTTATTTTTTGGATTCTGTTTTATCTGCTTTCTGGAACCGTTCTTCATCAGACTCGAACCCCGTCATCGTGGTCAACTCCTCTCTGTATCTCAAGTCCGCCAACGTGCATGGCGAGCTAACGGGAAAAACTGGTTACGGTCAAAAATTAAATACAGCCATACATACCTCTGGCTATATAATTTGCGGTCTCCAGAAATGTATAGAGGACTACGTTTTCAGAATGAGCCTATGTTGTAAAATACGCAACCCTAAGAGCTTCATTAGCTTGTTCAGGTGGGTTTGACTAGAGTTGGAGCTAAACTCTGCATGACACCGGCTCTCCAGGAACAAGTTTGGTGTCCCCTGATTTAAAGGATGTACTCATAAAATACATTTTAGACCAAATAAACTTTAGGTGACCCACAGTTTATCTTGTACAGTCTGCTTCCATATAGAAATCTGATACAGTACTGTATGGCATAGGTCCCAAACTGGATTCCTGGAGGGCCACAGCTCTGCACAGTTTTGCTTCAACCCTAGTCAAACACAGCTGATCCAACTAATCAAGGTGTCCAAGACTAAAGACTATTATAAGCAGGTGTAAGTTGGAGGTGGTTGGAGCTAAACTGTGCAGATCTGTGGCCCTTCAGGGATTGAGTTTGAGACCTTTGCTGTATGGCAATATATCCAAATGACAAATATGGCATACAAGTTATGCTTAAACTTCACATACAGTGCTAAGCAGAAATGAGTAGCTTACAGCCCTCACATATCTCTTTATTACGCAATTTTCTATAGAATACTTTTCAGTAATATATTTGTGCATATACATTAGTCAGTACCAAAGCCAAAACTGAAACTAATCTAACAAAAAAAAGAAGATCACAGCCGACAAATTAGTATACCTGAATTAAGATAATTTAAATGTTTAATAAAATGTTAATAAACAAGAAAAAAATCAAGAAAACCATAAAAAATATAAAAATGTAGTTAAAAATTTGTAGTTTGCCTTTTTCTTGCAATCGATTGAATTTAAATGCAATAATTTTCTATCCCTAAAGATGTTAGATGATTGAACTCTTCTTTTAATAAATATAACCGTTAAAAAAAATTGTTTTGTTTAAATGTACCAAAAATTGCCAATGGTCAGTTTGAAGAGGAGAAAAATGTTAATTTTCAAAAAAGGGTGGACTCATTTATGTTGAGCACTGTATAATGTTTATCGTATAAGCAACATATATATCAAATGTTTGCAAAAACATTTTCAAACATGAACTGCTTATTTAAGGTCATGCCATCTCAGTTGGATTCAGATCAGGACTTTGACTTGGCCACTCCAAAGTCTTTATGTTCTTTTTCTCCAGTCATTCCAAAGTGTACTTGCTAATGTGCTTTGGATCATTGTCCTGCTTCAGAACCACAGAATGACATTTTGGATTTATTGTCTTCTAATAATAAAAACCTTTATTTAAAAAATGCTTGGTTTGTTTACTGGTGGCGACGCAGTGGCGCAGTAGGTAGTGCTGTCGCCTCACAGCAAGAAGGTCGCTGGTTTAAGCCTCGGCTGGGTCAGTTGGCGTTTCTGTGTGGAGTTTCCATGTTCTCCCTGCATTCGCGTGGGTTTACTCCGGGTACTCCGGTTTCCCCCACAGTCCAAAGACATGCGGTACAGGTGAATTGGGATGGCTACATTGTCCGTAGTGTATGAATGTGCGTGAGTGTGTGTGGATGTTTCCTAGAGATGGGTAGCGGCTGGAAGGGCATCCGCTGCGTAAAACATGTGCTTGATAAGTTGGCGGTTCATTCCGCTGTGGCGACCCCGAAAAGGACTAAGCCGAAAAGAAAATGAATGAATGAATAAATGAATGTTTACTGGTGATATGTTTGACTGCTTCTCTTCGGGTCCAGTGAATAGAATAGCTAAGACATTCCCATTTCTGTTTTCCTTCTTTCTTTCTTTTCCGTTGAGAGTCTAGTTAAGTTTAGTGTGCCGCGAAACCAGAAGTCAACACGACTAGTCCTTTTGCCGGCCCAAAAACTTGAAACGACAAACTCCACCCCACACCAAGCCTCACAGGACAAAGAGCCGACCACCAGTTTACCACACGGGAACCCCGCTCAACAGAAGTTATCACACAAGGAGCGCAAGTAACACCTCCAGATCACCACAGAAATGGTGTAAATTAAATGTAATCATGAAGAAACCATAAAAGGGGTAAATTGAATATTTTTGGTTTGCTTGGTTTGGTCTTACAAAATCCGAGGTTTTTACATCATTACATTCTCTTAAACTTTTATTTTTCTTCCTTTTCTCTACATGTATGTATGAATGTGTGTTGGTGTTAGGTGTTTGTTTCTGTTAGATTAATCAAGAAAGTTTAATTTTGTATAAAGTAAGGTGCCTGTGCATATTTATTAATCTAATGTCTTAAACTTCAATCTTGTTACTCTGCTTAAACATAAATAGGTTTTTATTTTTAATAGCAATAGCCGTAGTTGGTCAATTGTCCGTTCGAAAAATCACTGGATGATTTGTTTGTTCCTTTTTAACCCCTTCAGACCTGAATTATGTTCCAAATTTCAGAAAAATATAAAAGTATATTTTCAAAGTTCTTGAGGCTCCCATTAATGAGATCAAATTATTATTTTTTTAATTCATCACTCTTTAGGGGTATTTTTTTTTTTGTCCATTGTAGTGGACATCAGGTCCAAACAGTTGTACTTCCCTAACATTATACCATCATAAAATAAAAAAAAACCACACAAAAAAGTTAGTATACACTTGAAGTTTATTTTCAAGGTCACAAACATCAACAATGTAACATTTTCACTTTAATTTCTTGGTTTTTATTTTTAGATTGCACATTGTTTATAACAAACTAAACATCTTTAGAATCAATCAATTCAGTCATGTTAGACATGCACCCATTTTCTCTTTTTATGTCACAAACTAAACAGTATAACATTTCAACTTCAATTTTAGGGTTTTTACTTCCTAAATTGCACATTTGTTTACGAACTGAACATCTGCGATTAAATCAAGTGGTCATGTTAGAGTCATTTTCGGTGTGCCTCTTTGAAACAATTTCTCTGTGACACAAAGCAATAGTGCACCTTGCACTTATCACAGAAGACATGTGTTTTTCCAGAACAACCTGGCAGTTTGCATCTTGTTGCTTCTTTTTTCCCATCATAATTTGGCATGTGGTCCACCATATCTTTTTGGACTTCAGGAACTGGCCCACGTTCCATTGCACCTCTTTTTTCTCTAGTTGCATTATGGGGAGTAGGGTCGGTACTGGTGGTGTCAGAATTGCTTGGTCTTCCTCGTTTTCTTGAAACATGCGGCTTCCCAGCACACACAAGCACTTCAGCCACATTCATTTTGAAATCAAGAAGATCCATGATTTTCTGTGGCTGAGTTCCCTTGCTTTCATGGTCTCTGCGATACTCAAGCCAACTGTTCACCACAGCAAAATCAAAGGCATGAAAAATCATGCGCAGTGGCCATTTGCGAGATCTGATATCAATCCTGTAAAGGCTGATTAGTTGATCAAGCTTGTCCACCCCTCCCATGGCCTTGTTGTATTTCTTCACAACCTCTGGATGCTTGACCTTCAGATACTGCTTCTCTTTTTGATCCCACCTCTGAACTTCATCTTCTTCTCCAACACCAACAAAGTTGGAAGCCAGCACAACAGAGCGATTATCAAACCACTTCACCAGAACAATCTTTCCATCTCTACTTCGAACTTGATCATGGTTTCCCCGCTCTTTCTTTGACATTTCCTTGTCTGTCTTTAGTGGAGGATTTGCAAAACGACAAATCCTTGCTGTTCCAGCAGCATGGATTTTCTTTTCTGCAAGAACTTCAAGAACATTGTAAGTGGTGAAGTAATTGTCAAAATAGATCTTATGGTTGGGAGCCTTGATTCTCTGGCACAAGTGCGTGACAACAGAAGCGCCATGGCCTAAAACCTTTTTGCTTTGCTCAGAAAGCTCTGTTGTGGCACCTTGGTAGATGAGGAAATCATAAGCAAGCCCACTTTTGCCACAAAGGAAATACAACTTCACTCCCCATGGTGTAGGTTTCCCTTTGACATACTGGAGCACAGAGAGTTTTCCCCTGAAAGGCACAATCTGCTCATCAACACAAAGCTCTTCCTCCAGTTGTAGCTGCAGACAGCGTTTCATTATGGACTCATAGAGTGGCCTGACCTTAAAGAACACATCAGTGTCTTCCGGAGGCCTCTCATAGTTGTTCACAACATGCAGGTTGGAGCGGAGCTGAAAAAAACGATCTCGAGACATGGCATCCTTGAAAATTCCAATACTGATTCTGGAGGACCAGTACATTCTCACTCTGGGAATACCAAGCACGCCCATCGCCATATGTAGGCCAACAAGGACTTCAATCTCAGAAGCTGAAGCATGTTTGTAACCCTTGACTGCCTTTTGTTCCGCATATATATTGGTCATTGTGCTCATCAGTTCAAACATCTCACTTGGAACATACTGCTTGAAGTAGCCATATGGTGTTAGTGGCTCAGGAGGGTCAGTGGAAGGACTTTCCCATGTAGTCTGTACTGGGGTAAAGGGGGTCTGACGCCAATGAATATCACTTTTCTTTGTGACATTACAAAGTAATGGTTCTACATCTGCATCATGATCTTCTCTGTCTTCTTGATCCTGACTTTCCTCTGCCTCAACCTCAATTTCTCCCCCTACCTCTGGTAACAGTGGCTCATCTCTGTCTTGCCCTGAAATTGTTAGCAGAAACTGCCCCTTACAAAACAACATAAATGTTTTATATTCTAATTCATATTGATACAATATTATAAAACCATATATGCAGATAAATGGTATAGCAGAATTCAATTAATTGAGGAGCATTTCATTGTAATAAAAGCCTTAACTAATTAATTAACTAACTATCCCTAATCCTACACGTACCAACTGTTGGAGATCTATCAACTGTATCTCCATCTTCCTCATCACTCAACATATTGTCCACATCTGAGACATTTCCATCTGCTATACATTCAAGGACTTCAAGAACTGTGTACTCTGCATATGAAATAGTTTCAACAAAAAATTAGTGCATTGATATACATTTTGAATATAAAAAAGCTCGATCAGCATTGCTGGAGATTTAATTTTAATAACAGACCTTTGAACCCACTGTCCATCGTAATGGACAAACATATTTGAAAAAATCCTGATCTAAAGCTTGCAATTCTACAATCGATTTGTAACTTTAATTAGTAAGTTAAATCCCTCTTTTTTACATACAATCTATGAAATATCTGCAAACATATCAATACATCTGAATAAAACCATGTAAATGTGGCTTACTTCTGTGTTTGGAATGAAGTGCTGCCATGCTGCTTTTTAGTTCAGTGGATTTTTTTCAAATTACATCATGCAGAGCCTTACTGCCATTTGATTGGATGAAAAATGTCCACTTTCATGGACTGTAGGCTTAAAATTTGGTGAAATGCTCCGGAAGTGAAAAAAACATGGGATGTCATGTGATGTCCATTGTAATGGACGCAGGGTCTGAAGGGGTTAAAGAATCGATTATTTTGAAGCCCTCTTCAAATTAATCTTCAATTCACTTTGAGCTAATTTGAAACACAGCATGTGTATATAGAAGCATTGAGAAACGTGTCCTATAGTGTGTATAAATTACTGTAAATGTAGTATGAGAGTTTAAAAGAGCTGGCCTCTGATCAAACATATTTTCAACACAGAGGATGATAGGAGCCTAAAGCGACAGCAGTCCTGCCCAATTATCTGACTCTAATGAAGACACACATCTACAGCCCAAAGCTTCCACACCTCTCTGCTATAAATATCAGAAATGTCTTGTGTTTATTGTCATCTATGTTATCTTTCCTTGGAACATATCAGCCATCACTCTCTGTCAGCTTTGGAGGTCAGAAGCTGATGGGAAAATTCTAGACAAGTGTGAAAATTTGACGGAGGAAAAGATGGAAGGCATCAGGCTATAATTAAAGATTTATTGTAATTGACTAAACTATTGGCATGACGGGTCATAAGGTGCAAGATAAAGAGAGTTTATAAATTCCAGGTCATTAACCAGATAAACAAATAATTATAAAATGCTGATTTGCTTTCTGTTTTGATGAGTTATTACTCGATTACTATCATCTTATAACGTATATAGCGTATAATGATAAACAAACACTGTAAAAAATAAATCCGTAAAATTTACGGTAAAAAGGCAGCTGTGGTTGCCAGTTTTTCACCGTTAAAAATACAGTACAAACCGTAAAAGCAATTTCCTATTTTTACAGTAAACTACCGTATTTAATTTATTTATAGCTGTAATATGTCTATATTTTGAATTAATAATATCTATACTTCTTTTGTTACACAGATCATTGCACGTTGATGGCCATATGCAGTTGTAGATGAGAAAGTTACATAATGAACCAATGCTCATCACAAAAAAACTTTTCCACAAGCAGAAAAGTGTATCGAAACTACTAAACACCAGCATGTAAACACGCATAAAATTAAAGTCATGACATAAACACGCAACTGATGGGGAAACAAATACAAAGATCAATAGTAATGTCAACAAAAGCATAAAATTTGATGTGCCATGCAGGGAATTCTAGGAAAGTCAATTTACAGTTATTTGCCGTATATTAAGGAAACATACTGTTAACCAGGTTACGGATTTTTACTGTAGCCTTTTTACAGTTTTTTACCGTTTAACTCACGACCATTTTTTACAGTGTAGGCCTATTTAATATAATGTAATGTTATATAAAATAAATGTAAATAGCCTACAATAGACCATTTTGATGGATATAAACAAAAACAATGGTACCAACATATTTTCTGTTGTTTGCCAAGCTATTGTGAAAAATAAACACTGAGGGCCCTATACACTCGGCACAATGCGCAACTGTTGTTTGCTAGTTTCAGCTCGGCACAAGAGTCGTTTTGATGTTTTGCACCACGCTGTTTAAATAGCAAATGCATTTACGCTCATATGTGCGCCCATTGGAGCAAAAAAGGAGGTGTGTTGAGGCGCATTGCTGGCACTTTGCTATTTTGAGGAACTTAAATAGACGGTTCAGTAGACCAGATCAAAGCTGGTCTATTGTCCAGCGCAGAGCGAGTTAGTTGTGCGCCTCGCTTACACATTGCTTAATGCACACAGGATGTACAGCAATACGCAAATATCTTTACAAATGTAAAAGAATTAAAATATTAAAATATTACAAAAATTATTATTTTCTACCCTACATAAATTTAAAAAGCATACTTTCATGCCTTCTTCATCTCGGGGGGCTTTTTCAGTTTATTCATAACAATTTGCTTTTGTGTAATGTTATTATTGTTAGCATTATTATTTATTATATGCATAATTATATTTGTTTTATTAAAAACAAGCTTAGATTTGTCCACCTGTCAGGTTTTAGACCATAAGGGGCATAGCATTTGTATTTGGATATAACTCAGTTTTTGAACTCAGTCAAATGACTCAGTCATTTATTCGTTTGCTGGAAATTAGAACTGAATTTAGAAATAGTTTTGAAACCATTCTTTGCGCTTAACAAACTAAATTAATTATGTATAGGCTAATGGATATCTGTGTGTACTGTACAACACGTTTCCCTATCCACGAGAGTGAAAGCTCATCTCTCATTCTTGCACTGTAGATGCTCTGTTTAACTGTTTTCTCTCTAGTGAGGTGTTCAGTTTTTCCACTTACAAAGTCCGCCATGTAAATAGCAAATGCGCTATGGCGTGGCGCAACTGGCTCTTAAAGGGTATGGGAGATGAGACTCTGATTGGTTTATTCTCAAAACACACCTATAACTCATAAAGAGAATTAGCTCAACCTTGTTAGACCATGCGCCACGGCGCAGAGCGGATTTTTCCGTCCTTAAAATAGCAAAAGTGGATTCTAACACGCCCTTAATGCGTTTGCGCCCTTGCGCTTTGGACTTTGCGCATGGATAGTCAAAATAGAGCCCTGACAATTGTTTACAAAACAGGTGTTGTTCAGTTTATAATTCCTATGTGGTAACTGAGTTTATTAGGTAAATTAGTACTAGTATCAGTGAACATCACAAAAATGTTAACAATGTAGTTTATGTAATCAGGTTGCTTATTTTTTCTAGATGTGAAAACAACAGCGGTAAAGAACCAGTCATGGAAAACAATGATGCTGACATGGCTCCACAGGCTCTGAGATTCCTTCCTGTACATAAACCTGGACCACAGTTTAGACCATGTGATGCTCACACTGGGCTTTTACAAACCTTACTCCCTGTATTATCTTACACTCTTCACATTTACATTGTTGATTTTGCCCTGAATGTGTCTTCCGTACGCAATGTTTCATGTAAATTCAAGTGCATGCCTTAAGTTATATGTAAAGTGTATTTATAAGTAACTTTATCAGGAGGTTTGCTATATGTAAGTTTATATACTGTAGTTTATAGAGTTTTATACAGTGTACTGACTCTCACAAGTGTGTCTCAAGTTATTTTGTGGGATAAATAAATATATTCTAAATAGACTGCAAACAAAAAAGTATATAAACTTATTTTTTCCTCAGATTCTTTCTTGAAACTCTTCCCTCTTAGTCACATACCTGTCTGTTGGCTCATTATGCAGCTCATTATGCAGGTCTTTGTCTTCTCAGGTGTGAACCACTACATTACTAATGATAGTTCACACTTTCTCGCATAGACAATTTTCACTCAAAAGGTGTCTTAGAAAATTTTATTCAACATATTGTTTTCCGTAAGCAAGTAAACAAGACGATTTTCACATAATTTTGAAGCAAAAACACTAGGCTATAAGATCCAGTTCTCAAAAGTCTTGTGAACAAATGTTCTCTATGTGTTTCACGGCCTTGTTTAAGTGATTTCAAAATTTTAGTTTTCCACTAATCACGCATAAACATTTCTTTCTCAAAAACACAAACACATACATACATGCTGCTTAGGTACTATTGTGGCCCAGCTTGTGCTGTGTTATCACACTTTAGCCATTAATATGGCTTTCTCCATGGCCCCAAAACACACTTAGTGAATCTTATAATTGTCAATATTAAGTTAGTTTTGTGAACAATGTGATACATTTTCTTATTTTATGATGAAAATAAAGTATAGAAAGTATATGAACTGGGCTAACTTACTTAATTTTTACTTGAAAGTGTGGATTTTAAATAAGTCTAAAAGATTTTACTGTAATTATAGACTTTTTCTTTATTTTAATATTTATATTGTGTGGTAACCTGTCATTTGAAGCCATGGTGTATTAACCATCTGGTAGACTTAAGCACGAAAAGGATCACAAAATATTAATAATAAAAAAAATTTTTATTACAGAATCAGTCTAAAACTCCTTGACTTTGTAGGCATTTGGTATGTGAACACAAAAAAATTTAGGCCATTGTAAGAATGGAAATTATCATGAGCAATTGTTTATATGGCAAGACATCCTTCCTCACCAAGAAGGTCCATACAGATTTTAAAAGCAGATACTAATTAGGGCCTGGTTAATATGTGGACTTTGGGGGTTTTACTATGTGGTCACATTTTGATTTCTCAGTTTGTATGTCTCAGTATTTGTGCTTTGGTCACATGGTCAAGAAAGATACACAATGGGTGGGAAACTTTTCTCTGTCTTCTTTTTCTGCTCTGTGCTTTTCCTGCTTTGCTCCTCTCTTGTTCTGCAGGCTATCTTCTCTGCGGGTGCTTTCACACCTGTTTTGTTCCGAAACAGGGATTTAAATTGTTTTAAAATTGTTACAGTGTTGCTCTTTGTTTTTGGTGCGGTTCACTTTCACAAGGCAAAGTTTCTAAACAGACCAAAATTGCTAAAACAAGTCATGTGCGAGTAAACTCTCCTCACATTGGTCAAAGTTTCAC
This sequence comes from Danio aesculapii, assembly GCF_903798145.1. Classification (NCBI taxonomy): domain Eukaryota; kingdom Metazoa; phylum Chordata; class Actinopteri; order Cypriniformes; family Danionidae; genus Danio; species Danio aesculapii. The sequence continues at coordinate 18,004,710 of NC_079440.1, read as the reverse complement.
GGTTTATTTTTCAGTCCCACTCAGCGTCATGCGTCCTCATTTTAATTTATGGCAATGAGGAACAAGACATTATAAGCGAACATCTGCACTTTAATTTCGAATGATGTCACCAACAGACACCAGATATAAAGACTTTCTCATAGCTGTTGGCTAGAATTATGCATTATAGGCTTTACATTATAGAGAGAAATAACAGATAAACCAAGACTGCTGTTTGGTCAATTTTCCTAATGGATAAGCAGCTCTCGTTAATAGTTTAGCATGCTTTCACTTTCGTATTTGACATGAAACACACATTTACCTGTAGGAATGACATCCCGCCCGGTTGTGTGTGTGTGTGTGGTGCATGACTGGACCTTGTAGTCCATAAATGGTGGATTTGTAGTCCGTTAGAGATCTGCAGCCACTAGATCGCTGATAATCATACCACATATGTTTTTATCATTTCATGTTTTATCATTTTATATAGTTATTTTGTAACTAATTCAGTTGTAACCAAAGAGAATTATTGTCATTAAATCATCTAATTTTCAAGTATTTCTTAACTACTTTTAACATAAACACCTAATTGTTCCATATTGCAATACAATACAATCACATACTGGGCTGCACAGTGGCGCAGTGGGTAGCACATTCGACTCACAGCAAGAAGGTCGCTGGTTCGAGCCTCGGCTGGGTCAGTTGGTGTTTCTGTGTGGAGTTTGCATGTTCTCTCTGTGTTCGCGTTTCCTCCGGGTGCTCTGGTTTCCCTCACAAGTCCAAAGACATAGGTCAATTGAGTAGGCTAAATTGTCAGTAGTGAATGTTTGTGAACGGCTGTGTACAGATGTTTCCCAGTAACGGGTTGCAGCTGGAAGCATCCGCTGTGTAAAACATATGCTGGATAAGTTGGTGGTTCATTCCGCTGTGGCGACCCCAGATTAATAAAGAGACTAAGCGAAAAGAAAATGAATGAGTGAATGAACAATCACATAATAGCAATGCTCTCCCACATTTTCAGCTATTAATTCTGTTTTTGGTATAAGATTTGGTATAAGATTGGTTTGACAAAAAGTATGGTTTTCACCATCTTACTGATAACTATTTAGTCGTTCGGCAGTACTAAAGTTCGAACTGCTGTAATTAAAAATACCATTCTTTACACCAGGATTCTAACATGCTAAATGGCTGCAAAAAATAGTCACACTTGTGATCTTAGTGATCAAACATGACCGCCATAGAAACTGAATGAGAAATAAGCAAAAATATGAGCATTCAGAAAATTTTTTGTTTGCAAAAATACATCAATACACCATGATGCAGAAAAAAGTGCTCAGCAGTGAAGGGGTGACACTCTAAAACACTAAAGGCTGATTTATACTTCTGCTTCAAACGCACGCAATCGCATAGCCCTCACCGTCAATAATATCCAGCTGATTTTCTGTTCTGTTTTGATGAGTTATTACTTGATTAATACATTTTTTTTTAAATGTAATTGTCAATGTTAACTTAAGTTTTGTGAATAATGTGATACATTTTCTTATTTTATGATAAAAAGTTTGAAATAACATTTTTTTACCATTCTAACATCTTTAAAATAACTTTAATAATGCGTACTTAATGATTAAAAGTAAATACCATTTTCACAGAACTTGTGATTTCTACTGTATCCACAAAAACAATTCATGAGCAGTTGATCAACATTAGTTTCTTTAAGTAACAATGTAGCTAAAAATTTAGCTTAAAGTCAAAGAAATAAATTAAAATTTAAATAGCATTTAATAAGCAAATGTTTTTAATTGTAATCTTTCACATTTTTACAGATTTTACTATTTGTTTCACTTTAAAAACAATAAAAAAATCTTACTGATCTCATTTTTTGACTGCTAATGTTTTCTGTGTATATAAATAAATCAATATACATACTTATTATTATGCATATATTAACGCTGACATTAACTCACCATCTCGTTTGATGAGAATCCTGTGAAGTTTGCTGTCAGATGAACCTCCTAGAACAAGCAAACAAAGAGATTTTTTAAATACATACATTGAAATGAAATTTCATTGATTTAGGTAGTCATAGGCTTTATATTTCATATTTTAAGACTGTAAGTAATTCCATATTTAATGCTGTTCCTAAAAGAAATTGTAATACCACAGCTCTTGTTTCTTACTTTACCCACTGCAAGGAAACTATAGAGCTGTCTGTATAATATCCATATCAGTTGTGTCAGCTTAAAATATAAATAAGCTGACCTTCCAGAGCTGCCTGGTTCTCGAATCTGATTGGGTGAAAGCCATGCAATATTCTGCAATAACAGCACTCGTACAGCCTCCTCACCCTTCTGTATTACTCCGCCCACATAGAGGGACAGCAGATCAATACTGTGACAAATATTGCAGCTGTTGGACAACATGATGTACTTTTTAGGCTTTTTTGGTTGTTTGTTTAAAATGTAGTTGTTTAGATTGCATTATAAATGCATTAGAAATATTTAATATTTAATATTTAATATTTCGGAAATACACCGCATCATTATTGAGCAGAGCAAATATGGTTGACGTTCCACCACAAGATGGCGACAGAGACCGCATATTAAGCCCTTAGAGGAGAAAAATTCAATGTAATTTCAAACTACAGCTGATCAGATCAGCTGTAGATCAGATCAGCTGATCACAGCCACAGCCACAAATGTCTCCTTCCTGAACGAGCTAAATGACTTTTATGCCCGCTTTGAAAGAGACAATACAGAACCCTACACCAGGAACACTTCCTCAACCGACCACTCACCTATCACACTCACCTCCTCAGAAGTCTACACCGCACTGAGTCGGATCAATGTGCGTAAGGCTGCTGGACCAGACGGTATGCCTGGGCGCGTCCTCAAAGCATGTGCAGAACAGCTCGCTGGGGTATTCACAGACATTTTCAACCTGTCGCTTAACCTAGCAACTGTGCCAACATGCTTTAAAACCACCTCTATTGTGCCAGTGCCCAAACACTCCAGCCCAACATGCCTGAATGAGTACCGCCCTGTAGCACTCACACCTATCATCATGAAGTGCTTCGAGCGGTTGGTCCTGGCACATCTGAAAGACTCTCTGCCATCCACACTGGACCCACATCAGTTTGCCTACCGTGGCAACAGGAGCACAGAAGATGCCGTCTTCATAGCACTGCACTCTGTACTCACTCACCTGGACAATAAAAACACTTATGCACGAATGCTGTTTGTTGACTTCAGCTCAGCATTCAACACTGTCATACCCTCTAAGTTACTGATCAAACTTAAAGACCTGGATATCGACACGTCTCTCTGTAACTGGGCTATGGACTTTCTGACTAACAGACCTCAGAATGTTAGATCAGGCCACATCTGCTCCTCCACCGTCACACTCAACACTGGTGTACCACAGGGCTGCGTGCTGAGCCCCTTCCTCTACTCCCTTTTTACCATCGACTGTAGGCCTGTGAACAGATCCAACACCATCATCAAATATGCAGATGACACCACAGTGATTGGTCTAATCAGCAATAATGATGAGACTGCCTACAGGGAGGAGATACAGCATCTGGCCACCTTGTGCACCGACAATAATCTGCTCCTCAACACCAACAAGACCAAGGAGCTCATTGTGGACTTCAGGAAGGGACGAACAGGCTCACAGATCCCATCCATTAATGGGATGGCTGTTGAGCCTGTCTCATCCTTCAAGTTCCTGGGGACCCAGATCTCTAAGGACCTTTCCTGGACCACCAACACCTCCAGCCTGGTCAAGAAGGCTCACCAGCACCTATTCTTCTTGAGGCAACTTAAGAAGAACCAGCTTTCATCAGCCGTCTTGGTGAACTTCTACCGCTGCACAATAGAAAGCATCCTGACCAACTGCGTCACAGTCTGGTATGGAAGCTGCTCTGTTGCTGAGCGTAAGGCACTGCAGCGGGTGGTGAAAACTGCCCAACGCATCACAGGGACTACACTGCCAACCATTGAGGACATCCAGAAGAAACACTGTCTGCGCAGAGCACGCAGTATTCTTAAGGACACCTCTCACCCTGCTCACAGACTGTTTTCTCTCCTGCCTTCCGGCAGGCGCTTCAGGCTCCCCCGGACAAAAACCAGCAGACTGAGGAACAGCTTTTTCCCCAGAGCTGTCTTCCTTTTGAACTCTGCCCCTTACTGACTCTTTTGCCCCCCCCAATACACCCCCCACACTCCTCTAACTTATACTCCTCACAATCACTGCACTATTTAACATTTGCACATTTAAAGTTTGCACATATTCATTGCACTTCATTGCACTGATTCACTTATCTGAACTGTACATACCCACTGCACATGAACATTTGTAATTGTTTATCTATCTGCCACTCCTGATTATTAATAGCATCCTGTACATATATTTATTTATTGTAAATCTGTTCATAGCTAATACAACCTGTATTTAATGTTTATAGTACATCCATCTGTAAATTACCATAGTTTTTCTATAACTGCACTAGCTATTGTGCAGTTACAATAGCTACAGCTATTGCACTGCTGGTTAGACCTAAACTGCATTTCGTTGCCTTGTACTTGTACATGTGTAATGACAATAAAGTTGAATCTAATCTAAATCTAATCTAATCATTATGAAACAGGTAAGTGACTTTTTCAGCCGATCTCTCTTTTTTATGTTGTAGGGCTGCTTAAGGCTCGTTTCCACTGACTGGTACGGTACGGTACGGTTCGGGTCGGTACGGGTCACCTTTATCATGCTTGTGTTTCCACTAACAAGGGTACCCTTTTGGTGGGCGTGGTGTATGACAGAAAGTTTCAGTCGACGTCATTCTCGCTCGAGGAAATGTCTACAGTAAAGCTGTACAGGTCACTCACATATCATATGATAAGCACTTCTCACAAAACAGATGCTTTATACACATAAATGCTTGTGTAGAAATGTTTATTACTAACTTTTCTATGAACATGAGTTGATTATAACTGCAGATCAATGACAGTGCCAAACAGCCTACTGTAACGTCTGTAATTATATTAAATAAATAAATAAATGAACATATATAAACACATACAGCCCCTTACAGTCTCCGATATATTATCAACTACAGAAGAACTACACACAGCAGACATTTCGTCCGTATTTAGGTTAAAAAACAGCACAAAATATAGCCTACAGTCAGTGAAAACCTCTCATCTGTGTCTGTAATCTTTAGCAGCACATGTAACCTCTGTTAGACAGTAATTCCATCATTCCCAGTTCATATTAGTCCAAAGGTGAAGATAATAAGTTAGTTATACATAGCATTTTGTTCATGTTTGCTGAAATAATGTGCTCCTTTTTTCCTGGCTTCTCCAAAGCACGTCAATAATCAAGCGCAGGTTATTATCATCAGCTCAAGAAGTTTGTTATTTCAGATATAGACTTGCGGCGAGCGCAAGGAAGAAATCGAAACCGCTTGCGCTTCAGACTGCCTCGTAAAAACTACGAGGCACAGGGTAGATTCTGCTCTACTCCATGGCTTTGTGGCTGTTCATCAAGACGACGACAAGGTTTGTTTGAGCCCAGATCGACCATGGCTCGTTATTATATGTATATATAATTCCGCTGTAATCTCTCGGCTGTGTGTGTATTTTAAGAATGGCAGGTTTTTTGTTTTCATTCTGGCTTGTTTCGTAAGCAAATGACGTATCTCTGTAAACCAATGGCGTTCAGCTGCGCGTCTAGCTCCGCCTTTTGGTACCCTTTCTCGTGTTTGGTACCCTTTTGAAAGGGTGCCGGAAAAGTGGTACGGTACGGTTCGGTACGCTTTTATGGGCCATTATACCATAGTAATCTGGTAGTGTTTTTGGTAGAATTTGCTTTGCTTCGGTTTTTTGGTTTTAATTATTGTGATATTCCAATTTGAACTGAGAAATATTGGCAAATGTATCTCGACTGATGGCATTTCATGGCGTTTAGACTTATAATCCTAAAATGTGAGCAAAGTCACCTGTTTTGTCATCACTTTAGACATTACGCTAGAGAATCATTCAAATACTAGCTCTAAAGTGACATTAGTGAAGTAGCAATGGTTTCTGCTGTTCTGACATCATATGCAGATGTGAATTAATGGCAGAAGAAAGTAGTCCCTCAAAATGATTTCAAAACTCTCCGTGTTTGATTTCCTTTTTTATATACATGATTATGCCGTCGAACTGTTGCTTAAACGCAATATTACAATCACATCACCCTTCAATTGAGCTGTTGAAGAGTGCGCTGGACTGTGGAAAGATGTACAATGACATTATTAGCAGCAAGATGTTCCTGGAGCTCTTTGGAGGTGGTCTGTGGTTTGTCTGTGACCATTCTAACCATTCTTCAACTTTCAGACATTTTTCTTGGCCTAAACCACATCTTTACTTTTTAAGAACTGTTCCTGTGGCCTTCCATTTTTTACTATTTTTTGACTGTGGAGATCTTTGGGATAGCTTTTTTGTATCCTTCTTCTAATTTGTGTAGGTGAATTATCTTAGCTTTTAAGTCATTAGGAAGTTCTTTTGAGGTTCCCACTAGGTTCCTATTTCCTAGTTCACAATAAGGAGAAGCACAACTAGCAATCAGCTATCTTAAATATCCTTTTTCATGATTGGTTGCACCTGTGTTAGGATTGTTAAGGTTCACTAAAGGCCGGCTCACACTGTCCCATTGTTTATAATCCTGAGCTATTGTAGCATGTCGGACTGCACGATCTGCATTGCACACTGTAAGACCTCAGCTGTCATAAAGTCAGACTAAACGACAATGAAGATGCGCCAAACACAAACGAAAATGCCTCCAGAGTTTGACGTCATCCACCCATGACACTTTCACTAACCCGTATTGTGAAATAGTTTCACACAGCAAACATAAGCAATTTTTTGCGTCATAAGATTCTGCGCACCTATTGGTTCTTGGATTGACCTTCAACTCAGCTGTTGTCACACTGCAGGAAAGTGTCTGAAATCTTCTGACGCTACCAGAACTTCATCGGAGGAAGAATCTGATCGCAATGGGCACTAAGCGTCAATCTTTTAAGATTTCCTAAATTTGCCTCAGATGACAAAATCGTGGCTGAAGTCTCCTAGTGTGAGCAGGGCTTGAGTCTCACATTTTGTTCATCAATCAATCAGCATTAAGTGACTAAAGGTCTGAAATCCAGCACACATTCCCACTGTCTTTTTGACAATCTGAGAAGAGCTCAGACCTGGAGAACAACAGCATCACTGCTCATTTAGATGATACTCAAGTGGATTTTCTTTGTTTAGAGAGATTGGTTTCTGAGATTGAAAGTTGGAACACATTCACATATACTGTAGCTTTGCTATAGCCTGACGTAAACCCTGATGCACACCTCTAAAAAAAATAATCTGCATGACGTGGCGATGTGTATTGCAAAAGCTGTGAATGGTCAGCTTGTTGGTGGTGACGAGTTTGGGCCGAGGGAGAGAAACGAGGTCATTGTGTTTAACAAGTTGAGGAGCTCCAGGAGGAAACTTTTGTTTTGTGTTTACTTTATGATTAAAATTGTTGGACTTTTTTAAATTCAAAACACATGCGAAAAAACTCAACACAGAGGAACATAGAAACATAAAAACTTCACTGCCAGCTAGTGCTTTATAAGTGTTATTGAGCAACACAAACATAATGCAAAGGTAGAAATGTATAGCTACCTGTATATGCAAGGAGGTTATGATGATCACTAGATGCATAAGAATAATTCAGCCTTTATGTGTCTGACTCCCGTGTTTGTGTTATGTGATCTTCCCCCATGTTTCCATGCTCCAAGTGTTTAGGTGCGTTCGACTTCATGCAGCGCTGCGCAGATCGATCGAAATCTGTCTTAAAGCGGTGCATGCTGGTTAGAAATGTTGTCCAGATTGATGCTGCGCCGACGCCACGTGACTGTCACATATGGCATCAAAGTACCACAACAAAGTACCATAACAAAACGATCAGACGTTTGATTTAGCCGATGCAGCATCTGAAGAGTGACTGCTGGAACTGCGATGACGACACTGATATTACACGATTGGCTGAGTTCACCGCATGACAACAACCACGTGTGTTTCAGGTTTATTATTGGATTCAAAAGTTTCTAAACAAACAATTCACTTTTCATTCCCTCTCTATCTTGTACGCATCATGCTTATTAAAAGACTACACATATTTTACTGCAGTAATTATGTTTTGTTAAATAATCTGGTTATAAAGGCTAGATTGTTTCCACAGGTATATTTTCAACCTTTTTTATACAGAATATTTACTGCATTCAGCTCCATGAACGATTTAAGTGATATATTTTAGTGAATAACCTAAATATTAACTCAAATAAGTCTTACAGACTTGAAATAAAATAATTATCATTGATCCTGCCACCCTAAAGGTTTCTTAACAAATTAAGTTAAAGAACTATTTTATTAAATAATTATAAAATGATTTATATGATTATAAAATATACAAGTTTTAAAAGTGACATTGATATATCCTGCTCTTTCTGGGAAACTTCTACTGAAAGTGTAGCTCATTTATTTTAGGAACGTCCTTTTGTTCAATCTTTTTGGATTAAAGTGCTGTTTTGAAAATGCTTTCATTATCCAAAAATAATCTTAATCATTGTTTAAGACTTAAAACACCTTGTTTTGGGTTTTACACTAATATATATTGGAAAGTTTTATATCTATAAATGTAAAGCCCTTTTAGCATATTCAAACAAGAAGTATTAGCCTAAAAAGTGATGTTTAAACTCCTAAAATTTGTGCTTATTGCCTTGTATTTATTAGGTCTATTTGTTTGTATGTTAATATTACCCTCTCATTTCCCCTTATTCACAATTCATAATTATTCATAATTCCCTTATTGTTTAAAAATGAACTATAGTTTGTAGAGAATGCATTCTGTTTTATTTGTACTGTAAATATTTTGTTGTTATAAATAAATAAATTACGATGACGCCATGTGATTGGTCATGATGACTGCCGCAACTTTGAGCCCCGAAGTGTCCAGCTCTCCGGCTTGACAGCTCCGTTTTCAACTCCGCCCCCGCCTGCGCTCGGCTAATCTCGTTGATCACCGGCTGCAGCTGTGCTTCATGTCGAATGCACATATTGTTTTTATCACCTTGACTGTTTGTTCTAGTTCCCGCCATTTGTTAATGTTCCATGAGTTTCACCTGTGTTCCTTCCCTGTTAGTTATCAGAGTCATCATGTCATGTGAATTTACAGTAAGTCCCTGGTTTTTGTTAGTCCATTGTCTGGTATTGAAAGTCATTCCTGCATTGTCTACACCCCATGTCATCTCCTGTGTTTACTATGTCCTTCAAGTAAGTGTTTGTAAATAAATCTATGTGTTTGATAACTCCTGCGATCCTGTGCGTTTGTAAGAGAGCCCAGGCGTGACATACTGGACCCAAAAAAAAATAAATAAATAAATAAATAAAAAACAGAAAGTTAGCGCATTGTTTTGCCTGTTTTATTTTTATAGTCTTTTTGCCCCAGTGTTTTCTTTTCCTGCCCCCTCGTGTATCCCAATGAACTCCATTTACACCCCTGAATTCCTTATCCTTATGCTGAAGCAGGGGGAACTCAGCCTCAAGGACCATACAAGATGGTACTTGTTTCTAACAAAACACTCCAGCTGGCCGGATGACATGCTCTGCGGGTTTTACAACTCCAACCTGAACACCACTTGCAGAGCACTGTTGTCCGAAGATGGTCCTCGAGACAATCTTGCTGCTTATGTGGAGTGGACACTGGCGTTCTAGATCGTTCACCATCTGTGCAGAGGACGACCTCGCCAGTGCCACTTCAGACCCAGTGACCAGCCAAACACCAGCCATCAGCCGGGAGCGCTGGCCAGAGCCCACCGCAGACAAAGAGCCACCCACGGTGTGTGAGCCATCACCATCACGAGCGACAGAGCGGAACAACACCGAGCAGGAGGAGCTCAACAGCCCGTCTGACCAGGTGGTGAGCCGGCAACATTGCCGAATGTGGGAGTCCTTGTGGACATCGAGGGACCAAGCAAGAGTCCCACCCACCTACCCACTGCTGAGGGTGAGCTGTCACTGGACCAGAATATGCTGCTCATTGACTTCTAGAGTAGAAGTAGCGCCCCTTTCACTGTTTCCAGACAGCAAATGTTTAATTCCAAGTTCCATTGAGCTGCTCCCAGACAGCCTCCCAGCCCTGTTGATCCCAGAGGATGATAGCTCCAGGGTCATGAGCAGCATCTCACCCAACCCACCCTCTTCACCTCCGCTGATGTCATCTGCCACATCTCCTCCGAGCTATGGACTCCGCCTTGTCCCTCCGACCCTACGGCTCCACGTTGGCTCTCTCCTCCCTCGTCTCCTCCGTGGGCCGTCAACCCACCAGCTTCACCAGGCTCCCTCATCCCTCCAGCTCTGCCTTGGTCAGTTGTTGCCCTGCCTCCGCCTCTGGACTCCGTTCCTCTGGCTGCGTCTCAACCCTCCGTCCTGCCAGCTACGTTGAGCTCCTCCTTCCCTCCAGCTATGCCTTGGTCCTCTGTCGCTCTGGCTCCGCCACGGGCTTCCAGACCTGTGTCGTCATTTCAGTTGGATGAGCCATCTGCTCCACCTCGGCCCTCCGGGACCTCGACGTCACCTTTGTCCTTCGGCTCTCCGTCTCCTCTTTGGGCTTCACCTCCAGCTACAGTATCTCCCGCAGTCGGCCCCCTGGAATCAGCAACCACTCCTCCTGGCTCCTCCCTCCGTCAACTCCACCCTGGGCTGTCCTCCTGGCTGTGTCCTGGGTCCTATGCCTCCTGCTCCAGCTCCCTCCCTGGCTCCTCCCTCCTAAGACTCCTCCCTGGCCCCCTCCTTTCCATTTTTTTTCCCTTGTCTCTTGTGTTAAAGGTGCGAGGTTCACTCCCGTGTTTGTGTCATGAGATCTTCCCCCATGTTTCCATGCTCCATGTGTTTGTTTGTATCATGTGACCCTTTCTTCTAGTTCCCACCGTTTGTTAATGTTCCATGAGTTTCATCTGTGTTCCTTCCCTGTTAGTTATCAGAGTCATCATGTCATGTGTATTTAAGTCCCTGGGTTTTGTTAGTCCGTTGTCTGGTATTGAAAGTCAGTCCTGCATTGTCTACACTCCATGTCATTCCTGAGTCTCCTGTGTTTCCTATGTCCTTCAAGTGAGTGTTTCTAAATAAATCTACGTGTCTGATAACTCCTGCGATCCTGTGAGAGAGCCCAGGCGTGACATTAGTACACATATTGTATTGTAAACACCATGGGCCTCATTTATAGAATGTTGTGCAGAAACTGTTCTAAATTGCTCTAAGTTTGCAAAAATCCAGAAGTGTGATTTGGAGAAAACAAACATGTGCATAAAAACCTGTGCGCATGCCTCTCTATGAGATGTAATATTTATAAATAGCAAATCCTGTCAGATCTTGTGAACGGCTGCTAATTAATATTATTTCCATATAAAAAAACAAACCACACGCCAATATCCGAATTTCTATGAACACAAAGAGAAAGAAAAAAAATTGATGTCTAAAATTGAAGTCCTGCTGGATGAGGTTGAGGCTCCACATGAAATAGAAAATAATACACGATTATAGTCACTGATCTGGAAAAAACCTGCATGAGATTTGTCATTTCCATATATTTACAGTTTAATAATGCTGCTCAAATGCACATTAACATACTGACAAAAAAATATGGCTCAGTGGTTAGCATTATTGCCTCACAGCAAGAAGGTCGCTGGTTCGAGTCCCAGCTGGGTCAGTTGGCATTTCTGTGTGGAGTTTGCATGTTCTCACTGTGTTGGTGGGGGTTTCCTCTGGGTGCTCCAGTTTCCAAAGACATGCGGTACAGGTGAATTGAATAAACTAAATTGGCCGTAGTGTATGTGTGTAAATGAGTGTGTATAGGTGTTTTCCAGTAATGGGTTGTAGCTGGAAGGGCATCCGCTGTGTAAAACATATGCTGGTTAAGTTGACGGTTCATTCCGTAGTGGCGAGCCCTGATGAATAAATGGACTAAGCCGAAGGAAAATGAATGAATATATGACAAAAACAAAGGAGACAGCTGATGAATCCACATTCATGTTCACAGATGCAGCATATTTTATTTTATATTTGATTTATTTTTTATAATTTTGTTTGGGTTTTACACATTAGTACATCAAGAGGTTGTAAAATCTCTTGTAATATAAGATGAAAAAACAACATTGAATAATTTGTGTAGCCTACAGAATTCAAGTAAATAATCGAAACATTAGGTCAGTTTAATACTGCAAAAAACATTACATTACACATTACTAGTACCGGGTTGGACCCCCTTTTGCCTTCAGAACTGCCTTACTTTGTGGCATACAGTAGATTAAACAAGGTACTGGAAATATTCCTTAGAGATTTTGGTCCATACTGACACGATAGCATCATGCAGGTGCTGCAGATTTGTCGGCTGCACATCCATGATACGAATCTCCCATTCCACCACATCCCAAAGGTGCTCTATTGGATTGAGATCTGGTGACTGTGCAGGTCATTTGAGTACAGTGAACTCATTATCATGTTTAGGAAACCAGTCTAAGATGATTCATGCATTATGACATGGCGCATTATCCTGTCGGAAGTAGCTATCAGAAGATGGGTACACTGTGGTCATAAAGGGATGGACATGGTCAGCAACAATACTCAGGTAGGCTGTGGCATTGACACAGTGCTCGAATGGTCAATTGGTCCAAAGTGTGCCAAGAAAATATCCCCCACACCATTACACCACCACGACCAGACTGAACCATTGTTACAAGGCAGGATGGATCCATGCTTTCATGTTGTTCACGCCAAATTCTGACCCTACCATCTGAATGTCGCAGCAGAAATCGAGACTCATCAGAGCATGCAACATTTTTTCAGTCTTCTATTGTCCAATTTTGGTGAGCCTCTGCAAATTGCAGCCTCAGTTTCCTGTTCTTAGCTGACAGAAGTGCCACCCAGTGTGGTCTTCTGCTGCTGTAGCCCATCCCTCTCAAGGTTTGACATGTTGTGCATTCAGAGATGCTTTTCTGCATACCTCGGTTGTAACTAGTGTTTTTTTGAGTTATTGTTGTCTTTCTATCAGCTGGAAACAGTCTGGCCATTTTCCACTGACACAAAGACACAAACAAGGCATTTGTGCCTACAGAACTGCCACTCCCTGGACATTTTCTTTTTTTTTTTGGACCATTCTTTGTAAACCCTAGAGACAGTTGTGCGTGAAAATCCCCATAGATCAGCAGTATCTGAAATACTCAGACCAGCACGTCTGGCACCAACAACCATGCCACGTTCAAAGTCACTTAAATCACCTTTCTTCCTCATTCTGATGCTCAGTAGCATCAGATCGTCAACTGCAGATGTTTGTCTTGACCATGTCTACATGCCTAAATGCATTGAGTGATAGGCTGGTTAGAAGTTTGCATTAGCAAGCAGTTGGACATGCGTATCTTATAAAGTGGCTGGTGAGTGTAAGAGTTCACACACGCTAAAATCAAATCTGAGCATATGCACACTATGAGGCCCTTGGGGCTTGGGCATTTTAAACAAATAATGTAAACATTTGAAAAACTTTGAGAAAAAAAGATGGTCTACTGTAAGAACAAAAAATTACATTTTGCATACATATTGTGCTTAAAGGTTGTATTACCATTCAGAAAAAAAAATTCACGGCCAATTTTATATTTCATTAAACAAAATAACTTTATACTTTCAAAATAATGATCAATATATATATATATATATATATATATATATATAGATAGATAGATAGATAGATAGATAGATAGATAGATAGATAGATAGATAGATAGATAGATAGATAGATAGATAGATGTATATTTGAAGAATGCTGGTAACCAAACTTTGGTTTTGAAGCCACAATAAGTGTTGATAAGCTATAGCTGATAAACCACGAGAATTATTCATTTAATTTATTCAATTTTGCAAATCTTTGATATTGGTCTCTTACCCCTTGTTTTTAATTTCATGATTTTAGATAGTGTTTTTAACATAAAAACACTATCTAAAATCATGAAATTAAAAACAAGGGGTAAGAGACCAATATCAAAGATTTACGATTGTAAGTTTTCACCCAAAAAATAAATATTTACAGCATCTGTTCATTAAAATTTGTTCTTATGCACTTGTTCTTGAATCCCAATGATTGCCATTTATTGCTGTTTTTTATGTTTCTATTTGTGTCGATTTCCTTGTTACAGAGTAAACACTGGGATTTAAAATAATATTTCTAAAATATATTTTTCAATATCATTTAAAAGTTATCCAGGTGTCTTAACGAATACGCTGTAAACCATAAGTTAATACACAATACAATTTTGAAAATCAAATTATAGATTTGCATAAAAATGAGATAAAAATGAGAACAGATTCGTAGTAAATCATAATTTATGGAAATGTATTTACCATATTTACTATAAATGAAACTAGTCAAAATTGAAAAAAAAAACCAGACCTAAATTGAATATTTTTAAAAGCTTGAAATATTTAATACATTAAGTCATCATTATTATTTTTTAAATAGTTTAAAAAACACATTGTAAAACATTAAAGCTTAATTCAAAGTCCAACAGATCCAGGCCTTTCCAATTTACACCACACTTCATAAAACCAGTTCACAAGGCTTCACTACCCTCTCATTAGCTAATGAAACCACTTTGAAAAATGTACTCTGAATGCTTAAAATAATGACATACCTGATGGTAAGCAGACGGACAGGACACTTATGAGGAGAACGGCTGGCACACAGAGGCTGTGGAGAGACATTATTCTATCAGCTGTGGCTTCACTGTGTGCTCGAAAATGATTTGGTCAGTGCTGAGATGAACAACGCCACCCTGGATGAACAGGTACACATTCCTGCAGGCGACCTGTTAGCGCTTGTGTAGGAATGTGCACTGGAGGCCAACAGAAAGACCCCCAACCCATAAAAATACCACAGTGTGCAGGATGGTTGATGCATGCTGGGGTTTGCATTGACAGATCGATTACTTGCACTGGTTGTTTGTTTCTGGGTCTCAAAATGCTCAAAGACTTTAGTAGGATTTTATTTTGATGGTACCTTTGAAAAATATATATTTTTTCAAAACATTTCTAAACATAATAGTTTTAATAACTCATTTCTAATACTTGATTCCTTTTATCTTTGCCACGATGACAGTACATAGTAGTTTACTAGATATTTTTCAAGATACTAGTATTCACCTTAAAGTGACATTTAAAGGCTTAACTAGCTTAGATTAGATTAGATTAGATTAGATTAACTTGGCAAGTTAGAATAATTAGGCAAATCATTGTATAAAGATGATGTTCTGTAAACAATCCAAAAAAAAATAACTTAAAAATATTGACATTTGTTTTTTTGTTTTTTTTTTTAAATCAAAAACTGCTTTTATTCTAGCCAAAATAAAACAAATAAGACTTTCTTCAGAAGAAAAAATATTATCCTCCTAGGGCTTGAGTATCCACATACGTGGACAGCACATTTTAGCCCTTAAGTGGCTTTTTAAAATACTTTGAATGTTTTATATTTTGTTACAGACATACAGTGTCATCCTGCAACTGTTTTGCAGCATATGAAATGTCCCAAACACTATTTTTAACTGTCCAAAATGGGGGGGGGAAATAGTTTTTACTCTCTGAAAGCCAAAGCAAGTTAAAAAAAAAAAAAATTTGTTAAATATGCATAAAAAAAAATTCAGGAAAACGTGTTTTATGTAAATTCGGACCACAAGTCCACATATATGGACATCATTTTTCTCTAAAAGTACATCGTATCAAAAGATGATACTTAGATTTTTATTCTAATTAGGTTCTAATAAGCCCAAATAGCAAAGAGAAATAAAAAATGCATTGGGCCTTAAGAGGTTATAGGAAATACTGTGAAAAATTCCTTGCTCTGTTAAACATCTTTTGGGAAATGTTTGAAAAAGAAAGAAAAAAAAATCAATCGCAGAAGGTCTAATAATTTTGACTTCAACTGTACATATTAATTATCAGTCATTAGAGTGGAAGTAGGTTATTACCATTTGCTTATTTTTTTATTTATTATTTAAATAAATTATATAGATTTTTTATTTGCTTATTACACTGTGACTATGTCTACACTAATCTGTAAAAAAATGACCCGCTTCGAATGTTATCACTCGATTGAATGGGCGTTATCAGTGGTTATCAGCTGATAGATATGGGCCAGTAGGGGCCTTCTGTGCCTACTGGTTGGCTCAGGAGGCTGTTATCATCCATCCACATGATTAATCAGCTATACTAATAGAAAAGTCTGCAGATCCAGATCTGTTTTTACATTACTGTGACGATTGAGTTTAGGGTAAGGGTAGAGGTAGACGTTCATAAAATACAATAAATGGGAAATTTAATAAATAATATAAATAATTATTGTGGTTAATCAACTATACTAATAGAGAAGAGCCCAGATCCACATCTGTTTTTACAGTACTGTGATGGTTGGGTTTAGGGATTGGGATGGGGTAGATGTTAATAAAATACAATAAATGGGAAATTTAATAAATAATATAAATAATTATTGTGGTTAATCAGCTATAGTAATAAAGAAGACTCCAGATACAGATGTGTTTTAACATTAGTGTGATGGTTGGGTTTAGGGTTGTGGTAGGGGTCGACATTAATAACATCCAATTAATGGGAAATGTATTAAATAATAAAGTTAATTCTCCTTAACTTATGGTCGTAGCTCTATATGATCTGTATATGATCTGAGTAACTATGCGGATGGATGATAATAGCCTTTTGAGCCCATATCTATCAGCTGATAACCACTGATAACAGCCATTCAATCGACTGATAACATTCGAATTGGCTGAAAAAAAAAAAAAAGTAAAAATGCTCAGCGTAAGTATTATCATTTTCAGGTGTTTCCTAAATGTTGGTCATCCACATTGAAATGACTGAAAATGATTACTTTACATGCATTTAAAAAATGGCTGTTCACGTTTACTACATGGATTATGACACAGACTATGACGTTTGCATTTTGTACTGCTGACTCTAACATTAAGTAACATTGTATTACATCACAGCGCATCATCGATGACGTAAACATGCCCAGGCCCAAATGTAATGTGAGTGCGGGCCGTCGGGGGAGACAGGAGGGGGGACAAGCGTGCTTTAGCCCGGTTCAAGGCAACTGTACATAGTGTGAGTACACCCTAAGTCAGTTGACAGCGGCCTCTGGTGGATTTACACGAGAAGAGCAGGTGTGAATGACACTCGCGAGATAAATTTAAGATGCCAAAAGGCCCATACAGATCCTCTGGTGGATTCAGGAAAACAAAAACTGCGTACGTTTTCAGAATGAGCCTGGTGTGAAATTTGGAATAGTGTTAAGGATGGAAATATGCGCATTGGGACAGCATTAGGGATGACAAAACACAGCATCTTGCTCACAGATCAAAACGCCGAACAGCATGAAACAAAATCATTCTTCAAAGTTCTGTATTTTTCAACCACGTCTGGGTAATCACTAAAATGAACCTATTGCTATTACTGTAGTATAAATACAGTAATACAAACTACTTAGAGAGAAAAAATTATTGACCTTTTCTGTAATGCTTGTGCAGCAGCAGTTTATTATGCGCTGAGGAAAACGTTTGCTCCCTGAAAAAAGTTAAGGACCAACACAATCTCATGGCATTTCAGAACGTTTTGATTTAGTAGCTAATTTGTATGAATTCATACAATCTAATTTGTACAATTCAGTAATTTGCTTATCCCCCATGACGCTTGGGTTTAACGGTGGTGATGGGTGCCACGCCTCCTTTTTTAATGAATTAGCAACTAAACTGACAAAACGTAAAATAGTTACGTTTCCTCGTGAGATTATACACTCTCTGTCACTATCTGATGGTGGAATAATGTAACTACAACTGCCAAATTCTCCTCTGCCCTACAGTTTATAATACAAAGCATTTTAATAAAAAATAACAATAATAATAATAATAATAATAAACAATATAAAGAAGCTAAGTAAATCAGGCAAACAAATAACTACTAAGTTTTTTTTTTTGCATTATATTAAGCTCTAGCCTAAAATTTAACATTGCAGTCAAATCTATTGGCTCTGGAGCTAATAACAGATGACTGTGACCAAATATTGCCTTTAGATATACCAAAAATGAATTATATTTGACAATAGACCACTATAGATATTTATCATACTCCTGAATAAGTGTCCATCAGAAGAGTGCTCTCAGCAGCAATGAAAGGCTGAACAGCCGCCGATGTGCCGGAAGTCTTTCCTTCCTCCTCCGAAATCATCAAAACACATTTTCAAATAGGCACTATCCTTTTAACTAAACAGCATTCTCACCAGAAAGTCTCAAACATACAGTATGTGGTCGAACAGCCGCAGTATTTGTTAGACTATATATTAAATGCTATAAATCTTGGCTGTTCATTATCATAAGCATGATCAGTAAACAACATCATCTATGAATCTCCGCCTAACAATAATTTTCAGCAATTACTGGCTGTTTTCTTCATCTTAATTGATAGTTTCCAGTTACAGCAAACCGCCTGTTGAATATTTATATCACGCTGTGAGTTTAGAAGTTCTATTTTATGCTCATTTTCTCCCCTGCTTTTATTACGTTCCTGGGTATATTTGGAAGCAGAAGCTGCGAAACATTTTGGGAGGGAGACAGATGTTTCTCCAGATGCAATAAACATCTTTCTTTTTCTTTCTAACTCAATTTCCTGCCTCAGCTTTTGAAGTGCCTGCCCACTGTAGGACATCAGCTAATGCTTGTGGCTGTTTCACATGGACCCAGCCATACAGTAACCGCTGTATCCTGTGTGTGTATGGATGTGAACCTTCAGACCAGAACCAACTCTAGACAGTGACAGGTTTTCACGTCACACAATGTACCAAATGTTAACTGTTTAATAAAGTTAGTTGAACTCATGGAAGATTTAAATACTTTATCAAATTTGATGCCCAAGGGAATTATTGAATCAGAATTTTCTGATCTTCAGTAGTGTAATTCAGATTTTCTATGGATTTAGATTTTCACTAAAGCTGCATTTATTTCCACCCAGGCTTATTCTGATAACGTACCACTATATACAATTCTGGAGACCGCCAAATACGTCCTAGGAGGTTGTTTTCGCAAATCCACCAGAGGCCGCTTTTTGAGATCTTAAATTTCAAGTAGGGTCTGTTTGCGGACTGGAAGACAGGGGTGTAACATGACGAGGCCTTAGAGGCAAAACGAAACTTGAAGTTATGGAGCCATGTCAAAACTATGTTGTCGGCAAGATAGCGCTGAACATTATTATTGACGTCTGCACCTACTCCACACCTAAACCCAACCATCAGTTAAAAAAACGTTTATACCACAACCTTAAACCCAACCATCATCATTAATAAAGTATACATCTTCCCTAAGCCTAAACCCAACTATCATAGTTATTAATGTCTACAACTACCCCAAACCTTAACGCAACCATCAGTTATTAACGTTTGCACCTTCCCCAACCCTAAACCCAACCATCAGTTATTAACATACAGCCACTAGTTGCAGAGGTTTTCATACTTAACATGCTCGCCATTGTACTGTTATTTGCAACCACAGGGAGCGACACAGAGTAGACTAACTGTCATGCCAAATATAAATAATGAATATAATAATATATCAACAAAAAAACTCATGAAAACATTTGGTGAAAATGTTCTCTGTTAAGTGTTTCCACCATCCTGCTACCAACATTTCATTGTGACATCTCGATCAATCAATGGGGTTTCGATAACTGCAAATTACACCTCTAACTTACTACAAGATACGCCCCTTCATGTTACGCCCCCGTCTTGCAGTCCACAGACAGATACGCATTGCAAGTTTTTCTCGCAAGTGCTATTCGCCTTCTGTTCTCGCGTAAATCCACCAGAAGCCGCTGTCATCTAACTGACTGACTGACAGGACCAATCAACTGACCCACTCTCCTCCCTCCCTAAACCCAACCAATAGTGTCTTCAAAAGCACCGCCAACCCACTTCCCTAAACCAAACCGACAGTTTTAAAAAGCAATCCAGAAAAAGTAAATCCATCGCCTGATTTTTACCACGTTTTCAGATTTTACCACATTCTCACTCTGTTATTTACTGTTATTTACTTGTATATTTATTTTCTTGGCTTCTGTTACTCACTTTCTGGAACCGTTCTTCGACGGTCAACTACTCTCTCTGTCTCATGTCCACCGATGTACATGGCGAGATAACTGGACAAACTGGTAACAGCGGAAAAGCCATCCATATGGAGGTAAGTGGTCAGCTGGTAAGCGCGAAAAGGAACGGCATCATACCGCCCCCAAGTGTTTGTTTTAAAGACGAAATGCAGCCATACATAATTCTGGCTACATAATTCACAATCTCCAGAAATGTAGATGTTTATATTTCTATATGAATATAGAAATATATATGTATATACATTTTCAGAAAGAGCCTATAATGATTTTATTTGATTCAAAATTCTGAAAAAATAGTAATAATGTGAAATAATATTATAGTTTATAAGGACTGATTTGTGTTAGAATATAATTTAAAGTGTAATTTACTACTATCATAGTAAAGCTGAATGTACAGCAGCCATTACTTGTTGAAAACAATTTTGCTTAAATCTTTCAGGTTTTAGAAATTAACCTTTATCTACTGTATTAATCTCAAACACTGGAGCAACCGTAACAGTACGTTTGAAGTCTAACCGTGATAATAAATTATATACATTAAATTAATTAGGAACAAACAAGCTGTTTATTTATAACACTTGTGTTTAAAGTCTGTGTGAAATCAATATTTATAATGTTTATTTTTCTGACACATTGTTATTCTTAGGTGAACAATTATGCATGTTAATCCACTGAAAATAAATAAAAATAAATAAATTTAAGTATTTTCCCAGTACTGGGTTGCAGCTGAAAAGGCATCCGCTGTGTAAAACATATGCTGGATAAGTTGGCGGTTCATTCCGCTGTGGTGAACCCTGATGAATAAAGGGACTAAGCCGAAGGAAAATGAATGAATGAATGAATTTAAGCATCTCCTTTGTATTTGTTTTGTTTTGTGTTTTTTTTTTTGGTTATGTTCAATTAAAATCTGACCATTTGCTTCTGTTTGGAGTGGCGGACCTTATCTTTGACATTGATGTGTTGGCTTCAGCCACAATATTTTTAACCACAGCCCTTTTTACTGATAGTTTTCTGTGAGGGAATGATGTGCAAATAGAAAGCCCCGCCCCCTACTCAATATTCTATTTTAGTATATCAATATACTGGAAATTAAAGTCTCAGAAAGTCACAGTTTACATAGTCTTTAAAACCTTAATCTAGACTGATACAGTGGGGGAAATAAGTATTGAACAAGTCACCGTTTTTCTCAGAAAACATATTTCTAAAGGTACTGTTGACTTGAAATTTTCACCAGATGTTGATAACAACTAAATAAATACGCACATGAAAAGAAAACAAATCCAATTAGTTTACAAATTAAGTTATGTGTAATAAAATGAAATGACAGAAAAAAAGTTGACTCATATGTAGAATGAAGTCGCATGAATTGCTCACATGTGATTTATTTTTTAACAGAGTGTAAAAATCTTGGTTCTGTGGGTCTCGTCTATCAAATCTGATCTTTATTCTATATTTTCTATTGGATTCAAGTCAGGTGATTGGCTGGGCCATTCTAAAGCTTGATTTCTTTCTCTGAAACCATTTGAGAGTTCCCTTGGCTGTGTTTTGGATCATTGTCTTGCTGAAATGTCTACCCTGGTTTTATCTTCATCATCCTGCTAATGTAGATGTTGGACTGATCTTGGCTAATATTAATTTACATTGACGAAGGGCAAAGGGTTGCTGAGTAACTACTGAGAGATTTCCGCTGCTGTCTGGTCTTTCACTGCCTTTCTACACCTCCCTTTCTTCATGTGTTCAATACTTTTTTCCTGTGTCATTTCATTTTATTATCCAGAACTTAATTTGTAAACTAATCAGAATTGTTTTCTTTTCATATATGTATTTCTTTGGCTGTTGTCAACATCTGGTGAAAATTTCAAGTCAACGGCACCTTTAGAAATACATGAATACATGAAAAATGGTGGTGTTGAATACTTATTTCCCCCAGTGTAAAAGTTGTTAAAAACAAAAAATTTTAAAATTTATTCAAAACTTAAACTACGATATACCTAAAACTCAGTTAATACCAAAAAAAGATATAATATATAAGAAATTTTGTATTCTCTAAACATTAACACTTAACACACGCAATATATAATGTATTCAACTAGAGTTATTCTGCTGTAGTCAAACACATATGGACTGTGCCTGCGCATGTGTTTGTCCTGAGGGGAAAGACCCTCTTACACAGGTCTTCTTTTTGCACCTGGTCTGCATTCTCACCTGATAACACAACACCTGCACGCTCTACTGTGCTGTTGAACAGCGGCATTATATATATTGCATACATTGTATGCTTATATTTTATTTATTTAGCAGCAAGTATTCAGAGTTTACATTTACTTTATTAAGGCATGTGACTGGCAAAAACACCATGCCAAGCACTTGTCAGCTTTGAGATTTGGGGATTTTTGGTTTTTCATAAAGTGTTTGCATGTGTGTGTTTTCAGTCTATTTAATGGAAAACCTCTACAATACTATGTAAATATTATATAACTTTAAAACATATGCTGGATAAGTAAAACATATGCCGAAGAAAAATCAATGAATGGATTATATGTAAGTGACTTAAACTCTCAAACCACCTATAAGTGTCTCAAATTTTCTTAAATTGCCTGTTTTTCAATTATAATCCACATATTTAAAAAAAAATGCTGTTTGCTCGTCATAAATCTTTAGTTCAGGACACTCATAGTTGATCCAGTGGACTTTACAATTTTTTTTTTTATGTATAATCTGAATGTGTTTGCAGAGGGATTTATTCATACTGTAATTTGACTGATGATATGTACATTTTATTTAAAGGTGCTGTTTGTAAGTGTTTGACTCTTCTAAAGCATAAAAATGCCATAATATGTTTGCAGATATTCAAGAAACATGCTAAGTGAACATTCTAGATTATCTAATAAAACAATGCTGAAGTCAGATATTCTGCTTTGAAAATGTCTGTTGCTTGCCGGAATGCTGTCTTTGTTTTGGTTCTTTTAACCGGTCCATTGCCAGTTTAGCCAATTATATTTCAGCACCCCGCGTTGCCTTGTTGGAAAACAGCTTATTTCATCCATTCATTCAGAAAAGCTTTTAAAACATGCATCTGTGACCGAAATGTGACCTCTGGTGGACAGTAGCAGACTCCAAAATGAGATTCAGAGTCCCACATGAGGTGGTTATTAATTTGCAAATAATATAAATATTACAAATTTAAACATTAGGTAAGCAGGTTACATTATAATCGTGTGTCCTAACAACACACTACGTGATGAGATTTGCAGTGATAAGCAATTTGGCTGTTTGCACCAAACGAAACACGTCAGAAATTTAAATACTGCTATTCAGAAGCACAGAATATGCACCCATTCACCAAATGGTAAGGTTTATAATGTAATTATTAAATAATTAACCTCTTAAACATTATTAAATGTAGATGCTGAATCACTGATATGTGTTGGTTTTGAATCACAGTTCTAATGTTCAATTTCAAACAGTTTATTTTATTTTCAAGATCTGAACTATCTGCTGCTGCTTTCAGTATATGGCAATAAATTTCATGTAAAATGGCATTCAAACTCACATTAGTAGGTGATCATTGTCATTTATCCTGTTGACCTGTGAGAAATAGAAGCCAAATCAATTTCAGCTATTGGTTAGAACAAAAAGTCCCATTATTATGGATAATATTCCTTCTTTATCACGAGTCGTTGCTTTTTATAAGGCGGTTTAAATTAGCGTTGAGACTCTTCAATCTGGCAACCTGTGCTTACGTTTGTTTTGATCAAGGAATGTAATATCTAGTTCAACCACTTGGTGTCAACTTACTGCACCTTTAACGAGAAAAAAGATAATATAACATTTTTAAGCATATTTTGTTCTGCAGTTTGCAGTATTTTCTGTATTATGGAGTGCTAAACGGATAACTAAAACCCCTCTGTAAAAACATTTGACTCCTATGAGTCAAATAAAAAAAAGGAACTATTGAATATTTAGTTGACCTTATTCAGTGTATATAAATGAGTATACATAACTAATTTTTCCTCAGGGTGCTCCAGTTTCCCCCACAGTAAAAAGATATGTGCTATAGGTGAACTGAAAATGTCTGTAGTGTATGTGTGGGCATATGCTGTGTAAAATATATGCTGGATAAGTTGGCAGTTCATTCTGCTATGGCGACTCCTGATAAAAAAAGAGACTAAGCCGAAGGAAAATGAATAAATGAAAATATGTTTGCAGTTCTAAATCAGTCAATTGGGAAAGTATGGTAACTGTTTTTTTATTATTTACCCTGTTCATTTCAGATAGTGTCTTCCCTTAAAGTAAAACCAGAGTACTGTATCTCAACTATTTGGACCCACCAAGCAAGACTAATAAAAACAGTTTGTGAAATGAGCGCTTTTACTGGATTCTGGATGCTGTTACACAACATGTTTTACGTAACGTTTAACCTCCCAAAAAAATCAAAAAATAAATTGAACCTCTCTCAGGGAATCTAGTCCTGGATCAAATCAAGTCTAGCTAAATGATTAAGACTGTTTGTCTCTTTTTCCACAAGCCATGCCATGATGAAAGGGGCAAATAACACAGATTCAGACTCAGATGGCGTTATTCTTCTGGAGCCGGAGGGTCGTAACCCAGTCGGCTGGCAGAAGGAAAGTGAGCCCAGAAGGTTCTGGCCAATTCCTCCATCTTGTCATAACCGGCATGAGAACGGAGCTCTTCAATCCAGCCGAAAAAGTCTGAAGATGTCATGGCCCAGTTTGGCACGCTCCTTTTTTCCCTTGATTCATCTGTGAGCCAAGTGAGAGAGAGAGAGAGAGAGCAAAGAAGTCAACAAGGCAGATCCAAGAACAGATAAAGATCAGTTGTGAATAATCCAGTTAAGTAGTGTCGTGTACAAAGGATTAAAAGTTCGTCCAACTTTCCAAAAAAAAAAAAAAACATGAGGCTCAGAAAAGAAGAACGATGGTTCATGAGAATATAAAATACATAGAAAGTGGTTTATTTTTAAAAATGTGATGTTACATTGCTTTTAGTAAGTAGTAAGTGAGAACATCAATAAAAGTTGAACCAATAAAGTTGATGTTATAATTAGGTAACAAACAATTAGGATCTCCAAAACGTTATCTGTTTTAAGACGCTATATTTTCTGCACATTATATACAGTATAAACGTAAGATCAAACATGCATGCTTGATGTGGGAGAGCCAATTATTTTTGTTTTTGTCCATCCAGCACAAGTTTGATAATTGTACTATAACCAATTAATGCTAGATATTAATGTAGTTTGTTGCAATTGTCGCACATATACAGTATATCAGATCTCTCTTTTCAA
The DNA here is from genome assembly GCF_903798145.1 of Danio aesculapii. Lineage (NCBI taxonomy): Eukaryota > Metazoa > Chordata > Actinopteri > Cypriniformes > Danionidae > Danio > Danio aesculapii. The sequence goes on along the minus strand of NC_079440.1, from coordinate 17,979,153 downwards.
TTAATATTTTCTATACCATAGTATATTTGTGTATATTACTGTACATTATACTGTAGATTAGTCAGTGCCAAATTGAAGAGCTTTTAGTTGATGAAATTATTATTATTATTATTATTATTATTATTATTATTATTATTACTTCATTCATTCATTAATTCATTCATTCATTCATTTTTTAATTTTCATTTGGCTTAGTCATTTATTAATCATGGGTGTGCCACAGAACAATGAATTGACAACCATTACAGCATATGTTTTACATAGCGGATGCCCTTCCAGCCGCAGTCCAGTACTAGGTAACCAGTCACCCATAGCATTTACACACACACAACAGCCAATTTAGTTCATTCAATTCACCCGGGAGAAACCCACGTGAACACGGGGAGGACAAAAGATCACAGTAGCATGAAAAGTAGCATACACAAATATATAATATTTTGGTGAAAAACATTAAATAAAATTTTAGAAAAAGATAGAAACCTTTTATAAACCTTATATAAATACATACTGTATAAATATTGCAATAACTCATCTGAATTTAAATGTATTATCATACTATTTCCAAAGGTGTATACATGAACAAACTCTTATTTAAATGGATATAACTGTTTAATAAAATGGTTTTGTTTAAATGCACCAAAAATATTGGCTATGATGACTGAGAAATAAAAATATTCATTTTCAAAAGGGGGTGAATTAAATTATGCTGAGCACTGTTTTTATATTTTTGAATCCAACCATGTTATGGCCATGATCATTTTTTTTTCAACTAATAAATTCAATTAAATTAATAGGTCAGTGAAAAAAAATATTGAGCTAGAAGAAGAAAAAAAAATATTTGGGAAATATTTTAAAAAGAAAAAAAACATTCAAAGTACACATATACAGTTGAAGTCAGAATTTTGTTCTGATGTTGATCAGAGAAAGGAAATATATGTCTGATAAAATTCTTTCTTCTGGAGAAAGTCATATGTGTTTTATTTCGGCTAGATTAAAAGCAGTTTGTATTAAAAAAAAAAAAAAAACATTTTAAGGTCAAAATTATTAGCCCCTTTAAGTTATATTATTTTTTTACAATAGTCTACAGAACAAACTATCGTTATACAATTACTTGCCTAATTACCCTAACCTTAATTAAGTAATTAACGGAGAGAGGATTTTTTTACACATTTGTAAACATGTCTTGAAAAATATCTAGTAAAATAAATATCATGTGCAGTCATCATGACAAAGATAAAATAAATCTGTTAGTTATTAAAACTTATGTTTAGAAATGTGTTGAAAAAAAAGCTTATATATATATATATATATATATATATATATATATATATATATATATATATATATATATATATATATATATATATATTGTAGTTTACCAACGTTGCCAATAGTAGTGGAAGGCACTGTATATGGTTTATATTTTTTTTTTATCAGTCTCACTATTGTTTCCTTATAAAGGTTACAAATGAAGCAGTTCATATAGGAGTATTTTTAAAACTCACCTTGGTTTTCCACAGCCCCTATAAGAAAAGCAGAAACACTGAATATATAATTAACTGAATAGATATTATTACAGCACATGCAGCTTAAACAAAGCAAGAAACCAATAAAAGTCAATGTGATTTATTCACTAAATTATGTGAAAAGTATGAACATTGTACAGTCGGTCTAGAAAGCAGACAGCAGTGTGACTTTTGAATGAAGGTACTTATTTAATTTGAAACTAATTATCCTATGTCCTGCTTTTAGTAAGTCTTCTGAATAGAACAAATAGGGGAGTGCATTATAGGCACACAGAAAGGATCAGCTCATGCATATACACTGTGCAGGGCTTTTGAAGGTCTCGATTTAATACCAAGGATTTCACATTATTCTTAAGCTTCCATTCATCTGTTATCCTTGTCTGTTAATGTGCAGAGCAGCTGACAAGTCACACACACACACACTCAGGTGAAAATAAAAAGTGTTCCCGTATTTGAGAGGAACAGTTGAGCTGTTGTTTGTTCTCAATGTTCCGCCAATGTTCTTTCAGGGTTTTAGCAATAATTGACAAAGACTGAATATATCGGTTAAAACCCCCCTCAAATCTATTAGCCTTTGGCAGTTTTCATGTTATTTCTGCAATTCTTTGCTTTTTCAAGTAAAGTGGACTTTATTGTTATTTCAACCATGTGCTGTGCAAAGTTCCTCCAGAACCAAAGGGGCTACATGAAACATGAGATAACATGGGGAACACTAAATTAACTAAGCTAAGTTTGAGGGAAAAAAAAGAGAACTAAATCCTGAATTTTGGAATTCAGCCAATTCGAATGTTATCACTGGATTGAATGGGTGTTATTAGTGCTTATCAGCTGATAAATATGGGCCAGTAGGGGTTTTCTGCACCTGCTGGTAGGCTCAGAAGGCTGTTATCATGCATCCACATGGTTAATCAGCTATGGATCACATATGGCTGTGGCCGGAAGTTAACGAGAATTAGTAAAAATACGAATTAAATTTCCTATTTATTGTATTTTATTAATGTCTACCCCCACCCCAACTCTAAACCCAACCGTCACACTAATGTAAAGACAGATCTGGATCTGCAGTCTTTTATTTTTATATTTTATTGTTATTATAGCTGTAAAACCATGTTGATGGATGATAACAGCCTTCTAAGCCTACCAGTAGGCACAGAAGGCCCCTACTGGCCCATATCTATCAGCTGATTACCACTGAGCATGCCCATTCAATAAAGTGAGAACGTTGGAAGCTGGTGATTTTGGTCATTTTAGTCTTTGTTTGTAATGCATTATAAAGGCATTCTTAAAATATTAGAATGCACGGTAAAACATACTGTATACATGCTGTATTACTTGATTAGCAATCAGAAAAACTTTATAATAAACTTTATAGTACTTGTTATAATCTTGAACCTAAACATGTCTTGTAAGTTCAGTCTTTTATGCCCCAAAATATTATTTCAATATTAAGTAAAAAAAACAGTCATGGTGGCACAGTGGGTAGCACAATTGCCTCACAGCAAGAAGGACACTGGTTGAGCCTCGCCTGGGTCAGTTGGCATTTCTGTGTGTAGTTTGCATGTTCTCTCTATGTTGGCATCGATAACTTTTTTATTTTGAGCATTCTAAACTCTAGATGATGGATAATAAAGCCCAAAGTGTCTTCTTTCCAAAGTTACATGAACTGTGAATATAAACCAAATTATTCAGCAACTGCTAATGTTTTAGTTTGGGAAGGTCATTTTTGAGAATGTGCCTCTGATAGTGAGGGAAAGAAGGACATCGATATAGTCTCAGAAAACTTTTTACAGAAATCGTATTTTGCATGCTATCTTCATCAAATTTGAAATATAAACTCATGAAACACTTGGCTTTCGAGTCATATTTTTCTAGGACATTACATTAATGTTTTGTATGTGGAATGTTTGTATATGGAAAAACAAATATTGTAACATTTATAAACAAATATATATGTTTTTTCTCATGACTTCATAATGTATAACTTTTTATATTTTTGAGCATGTAACTTCCCCTTTTACCACAGTAAAGCCAATGTGTCTTCTTCCCAATGATTCCTATTTTGTGTTTGTAGCTTACTGGAGTCAGGAACTGTTACTATTTAAATGTAGGTAGGTGTAAATTTAGGTAGGTTAAAAGTGGGAGCTGGGTAACAGGTTTAAAGTGCACTTAATATTTTTAATATATTTAATATATTATTTTTTTATATTTTATTTTATTATTTTTTTATTATTTTAATATATTGATATTTTTAATACACTTAATATATTTTTTTTGAGTTTTCAGTGTGAACGCACCACTTACACTATTTATAATACAAAATGGCGTAGAATAGTGCATAAGTAAGCGATTTGGGATGCACCTTTAGATTTGTATTCACAAACTTTACTTCAGTTTGATTCCACTACGTATTTGATTCAGTAAATATAGATTTAATATAAAAGTAACTGGTATTTCTAAAAACAAATGGTGAATTTCAGTTTAGTATGGATTGTATGTAGATCATGAAAAAAATATATGAATGGCTTTTGACAATCAATGCTGAAATTGTTTAAAAACTTTAATATGTACATTTTGCAGTAAACCAAATCACACCATTTATTCATATACACCAGAGTTTCCCAACCCTGTTGCTGAAGGCACACCAACAGTACACATTTTCAACCTCTCCTTAATCAAACACACCCGAATTAAGTCATCAGAATATTAAAGAGACTCCAAGCCTCAAATGAGTTGGTCAAACAAGGGAGTCATCCATGTACTGTTGATGTGCCTTTACACTGTAAAATCCAACAGTCAAGTTTATCAAATGAAATGAGTTAAAGGTGTAGTTAACTCCAAATTTACTGAAAGTTAATTCTACTCATTTGAGTTAATTAAGTACCTCATTACTTCAACTTAAATGGAGTAAGTTCGCTGTACTCATATAGATTAGTTTAACTCAAATGGTTTGTAGCAATCAATTTCCTCAAACAGTTTGAGTTGCCTTAACTTATTGGGTTTTACAGTACTCAGTTGGTTTGAGTTCTTTTCATTTTGGGGGGTTCAAATTGCTTCATTTACTCAAATGGATTAAGTTCTCAGTACACATTAGGATTCGTTTTTGAACTTAAATTGTTTGTTGCAATCGGTTTGAGTTACCTTAACTTTTTGATTACAGTGAAACAGGGTTGGGAAACACTGATATAGACACAGAGAACATTCAGATGTTTTAATTTGTGTTCAAATATTTACCAAATAATATTTTTACATTAATAAAGTTTTTACATATTTTGTTTTCTTCTTTTATTTCTTTTAGTTTGGCCGAAATTTGATATACACACTTTGAGCTGAAAACTTGCAAAATAACTAGAAAATTATGTACTGTAATCATAGCAAATATAAAATAAATTAGTTATTAGTTAGAAATTATTCATTAAAATTACTTTTTATAATGTGCTGGAAAAAATCTTTAATTAAACAGCGCTTAAGAAATGTAACAATTAAAATGTAACTTAAGAAAAAAGAAAGCTGACATTTTTCTGACATTAATCTAACTTTTTATTAGGCATACAGATTTAGTTTCTCTCATAATAAAATTGCTAAATTACACATTTTATAATTTGATGTGGTGTTGCTTGAATGAAATGCCGTTATTTTCATATTAAATAAATGAGCAAACTGCATTTACTTAAATCATATTAAATCCATAAAACCCCAGTGATGTGACATCTGAATTCAGTATAATCTAAATGTTAATGTCATGATTTCAGCATTCTTATGGATTTTTCCGAAACACTGATGCTCATATGTGATTAACTTACTAATTTTAGATGTTGTCAGTGTTTAGATGCTGTTAATGCATCAGTATATTCTGTTTTAAAGTGAAAATGTAAATAGATGTTAATATACGTCTAATAGAAACAAACTTTATGTAAAATACATGCAAATACTAATGAGTTCGATTTTTCTTCTTCGTTTTTTTACCTGTGAGACAGAGCAGTCCAAGCCAAACCGCACACAGAAGAACTGAGAAATTCAGACGAAACATGTTCTCCAACTGAAAATAACACATAGACAGACTCACCTTTATGCTCTTCAGATCTAAACAGAAAACACTATATATATATATATATATATATATATATATATATATATATATATATATATATATATATATATATATATATATATATATATATATATAGCACAGAGCTGAATGTTGGAGATTAATGAATGAGATTACCTGCAGCAGCTTTTCTTGGACTAGTCTGTATGACATAGCTCAGGCCTTTAAGAAGAAAGCTGGTGTTTATCTTTCACATGGACCTTTCATATGTCATACCTTACATTTCTTTGCTCTTCGACTCTATAGCTCTCTTTATTTGCTGGAGTTTCTCACACGTCTCTCCACAGCTGAAAGAATGCCTTGTTGAAGTCGACATTTTACCATCCAGATATTCTCAGACTGAAGACCTTCTCTCGCTTTTCTGCCTCTCATTTTAAGAATACAGGGTTGTCTCTGTGTGTCGCAGCTTCAGAGAAACATATACAGTTAAAACATTTGCTGTTAGAACTGTGTGGTACAGTCTGCAGCAGCTTGAAAAAATAAATTTTAAAGCAATGTGGCCTTCAGACAGATAGAAAACTGAAGAGGAAGAAAAAAAAAAAACAGCACTGTTATTCTGATATTGAAATGCTTTATAGCGGTATGTTGGTGGTTCATTCCGCTGTGGTGACCTCTGAAATAGAGAATAGGGCCCAATCCCAATTCTACCCCTTAGCCCTTCCCCCTACCCCTACCTCTTGTTTTGCGCGTTCACATGAAGAATTCTCTTTACCTTGAAGGTGTAGGGCTAAGTGAAAGGGGTAGATACCGCTTCGAACTGAGATTTTTCAGGACTACACGAGAAACCAAGGGGTATGAAAATTTCCCAGAATACATCAGTTACGACAACAACATGGCTGCACACTCTAGTAAAGAGACACACAAATGTAAGTATTTTTTGGCATTATTAAAGTGTTTTACAATGAACAAGCATGTAAGCATATATTTTAATACATTCATAAAAACCATTGTGTTTTGCCGTCATGTTTAAAAAAAAAAAACATTTAAAAATAAATAAATAAATAAATATTCACTAAATTTCACTATCTATAATCCATAATAATAACTACTGTAAAGCAGTCCCACAACATTCTTTCACATCTGTCAAACTCGAGTACACTGTAAGTAAAGTCTAGTGGCTGGGAATTGGCTTTTTACAGTGTATGGTATGTTGTTTTCTTGTGTTTACGTAGATGAATCAAACACTGTATAAATACAGAATACAGTTACGTTCTTATCGCCACATTATCCACATGGCGTGTTCTGCTTGAAACAGTCTAAGTAAAATGAATGAATAGATAGTGGTGTGTTGTCTAATTGTTTTCTCTTTTTTTATGAGAGTTACATTTATGTCTATTTATGTTGGAAATACTAATAGAATTGTAATCAATTAGTACATTTAGGAACAGTAATAATAGTACACTTTTGTACATGTAAGATTTACTTTTATACTTTTTAAGTTAACTTTAAGTTTAAGAAACTAAGAGGTGCACATTTGTATTTTTTTAACTATGTAACTTTAAGAACAGGCTCATTTTGAAAACGTACTGCTATATACACAGTCAAATATGTCCCAGGGGGTACGTTATATTGCAGTTTTTGTTTTGGCAAATCCACCAGAGGCTGCTGTGTACGCTTTTTGAGATCTCAAATTTCTCTCGTCAGTGCCATTTGCGCCTGCAGTTCTCACGTAAATCCACCAGAGGCCGCTGTCGACTGACTAAATGACTGACTGACTGACTGACCAACCTTCCTCCATTCCTAAACTCAACCAACAGTGTTTTCAAAAGCACCGATTGAAAAGGACCAGTGAAAAATAAAATGTGCCCTTTGAAAATGGACTGCCCCAGTGAACAATGTTGTACCTTTATTCCTGACATTGTAGGTTACTCATTTAAAAGAGAATTTTAAAAAAGTGTAAGGTATCACAAAATATTTTACAGTTACATTTTTGAATGGGTGAATGTTAATTCCTCCTTGAACTGCCACCTTATCATGGTGGAGGGGTTTGAATGCCTGAGTGATCCTAAGCGCTATGTTGTCAGGGGCTAATGCCCCTGGTCACACTTAGGTGACAGGTCACACTAAGTTCGGTTCAAAAACCCCTGAGTGGAGGGACTATGTCTTTCGCCTGGCCTGGAAATGGCTCGGGATGCCCCTGGAGGAGCTGCTGGAGGAAGTGTCTGGTGAGAGGGAAGTCTGGGGTTCTCTCCTAAGACTGCTGCACCCGTGACCCGGCTCCAGAAAAGCGAATGAAAATGAAATTATATATTATTATTATTATCATTATTATTATTAATTATTATTATTTATAATTATATATTTTTTTATTGTCATTATTATTTATTTTTTTATACTTTCTCCAGAAGAACAATATAAAAGAAAATACTGTGAAAAACGTCCTTGGAAATATTTGAAATTGAATAAAATAAATTTCAATAAAGTTGAATTCTGCATTCAACTTTATGTAGTTTAATTAACATTTTATTAAAAAAGAGAGAAAACAACTGAATAAAAAATAAATACAGCAGAAGCCAAATTAATTATCTTGAAATTGATCAGACTCTAGCAGTGCTCGTTAATATTACTTAAGCAATGTATAATTTGCTGACAGTCTAAAAGACGAGTCTCTGGTTTTCAGTTCATGTGCCTGCTGTGATTGAATACTAGAGCGCCATCTAGTGCTCAGCACATGCAAACACAGCATGCTGATAGTAAAACAGTCTACCAAGTATACTAAAATACAAATAAATATTAGTATGTATACCACACAGAGTACATTTTATAAATGAATGGACACTACTCCACTGTTCCCTGACCCCCTACAGATGTTTGCTTTGATGATCTCTCTAATCTTCGAGATTATAGGATCTCAAAGTCAGTTTTTCCCAGAAACAAGCTGAAATATCATTTTGACTTTTGACACAAAATAAAGAGCCATGACCCTGCTTTACTTGCAACGACAGAAATGTGATACTCATTTACCCAACCATGAAGCTCTCGTGTAAAACTAATTGACCTACTAATTATGGATTGCTTCTATATAATTTAATACATCTTTAAATGTTCTTCTTTGCAGGCATTAAAAATTGTTTATATTTCCAGAATACAATTAATTTGCTCACTGAAAATATTGGGAAGACTTTCTTTGCACATTTGTCCATTAAATAGATCAGCATATAACATGTTATTGATATAATTGCATTAAAAATGTCTCAATTTTTCTGGAATTCGAGTCATACTAAAGCCCCCCTACATTGCTCAAAAATGGAAATGTCCAGCTGTTGCTCAATTTGCACGCCTGAGGGCTTAATTTATTTATTTGACTCAATGGGGGACAGCAGCTCTGAAAATGAAGAGAAGCAATGTACATCCTGACTATTCTTATTTACAAGAAAAGACAATAAAATGAGTACTGTGAGAGATGTACAATAATATTATGGGCTAGTTTATCTTGTTTTTAACATTAAACATGACCGTTGTCATGTTTATTAAGCCTGTATTCATCAAAAAAAAAATAGAAATCCTGGATTTTTTTTTCTAAATAAGCACCAAATCAGTATATTTTAATGATTTCTGAAAAGCTTGTAACATTAGTCACAAAATTGCTAATGTTAAAGATCATCTATTTTACCCCTTTTTCAAGATTTAATATAAGTCTTTTGTGTCTCCAGAATGTGTCTGTAAAGTTTCAGCTCAAAATACCCATCAGATTTTTTTTATACCTTTCAGAATATTCAAATTTTCTACTTTGAACACAATGTAGCTGTTTTTGGTGCCTGTGTCTTTAATGCTAGTTCTCCCCGCCCACGTTCGTGTGCCTCAATCAGTCCAGCTGTGTCAGATAAACAGCACAGTGACAGACATGAAGGAAGCAGATACGCTTGTGACAGGATACATCCGTTATGTTAATTTACAAAATAAACCTGATTTAACGTCCACAAACCAGGATTGAAGCATGTTTTTTTATAATTGTACTGACACGGCTGTGGTGATAAAGTAAAGCTGAAGTAAATCGCTGTAATTCATTACAAACATGCACTGTTATAAAAACAGATTCTTTTTCTTGATCACATTTGAGGATGATTGATGATCACAGCGAGCCGAACAGATCTTTTTTAATCCTGATTACTTTGCACATATCCTGTCTTGTGGATATGATTAAACGCGTTACTACAGAGACATGTTAATACGTGGGTGTCAATCAATTCGATGCATGGGGAAACCACACCTCTATGTCACGTTGTGGTGGCCCTCAAAATCACTATTATTTGGATCTTATTTTAGCGTCAGGAAAATAAAAAAAAAACATACTTATTGAGTTTCTATCACTCCAATATGACTGTGGACACACTATACCTACACACAGTTCTGTCCAAACAGCTTCCAAAAGTTGATTTTCATCATAGGTGCCCTTTAAAAATTTTGCCTTTCCATCATTGGAATGACTTATGTTACAAAATATAAAACAGGAAACAGTTATTTTAATTTGTACTATTTTTCAGACCCTGCTTCTATTACAGTGAACATTATATGTCGGGTCAATTTTCTTTTTTGCTTCTGGAGGATTTCCCAAATTTAAATCCTGCTGTCCATGATATTGGGACATTTGTCATCCAATCAAATGGCAGTAAGGCTGCCAGATGTAATTTGAAAAATATAAATGGCCAAAGAGAACCTTTGCAGCACTTTGTTCCAAACACTGAAGAAAGAAACATTTATAATGATTTCATTTGCATTTATTGATATGCTTCATGTAAAGATCAACTATTTGTATTATTATATTCTTAATTTCATGTGGTATGTTGTTTTTACAGTACAACTCCTAAGCTGTTGTCCATTTAAAAATTATCAATTTCGATAAAAGAATACTGACATTTATATTTTTTGGTCTTCATGGAAGCCTTAAGTAACTTGGAACAAACTTCAGGGGCCTGTTTCAGAAAGGAGGTTAAGTCAAAACTCAAGAGTATTTTAACCCTGAAATGAGATAAACTCTTGGTTTTCCATTTCAAAATGGCAGGTTTGTTAAATTCGAGAAAGCAGCGTAAGTCAACCTGTTTCTGAAAGAGTGGTAACTTTAACTCAGAGTCAGTTACCGTGGTAACTTACTCTCTGAACCTAACCTGATCAGGAGCAGGTTTTATTCTCTAAACTCTTGAGTTTCTGTCGGTCTCCTCCCTTTTTTAAAGACAAAGCGGTATTTCTCGCCTTACGTTTCCACCCAGTATATTCTGTTTTTACTGTTGATGTTTGGCACCAGTTAATCAGGAAGTTACTATTTTGTTTTTGACTCTTGGATGGTAACGCTGTTTTATTCGCACATCTTTTATGTGTTATTCCAGTTTTGCACATATTTGGAAAAAAAACATAGCTATTGCCTACATTTCAGACACACAAAGAACAAAGTCACATACGAGAATGGCTTGTCCTTTTTTAATAAATAATTAGCTTAAATTCACTGACCTTCAACAGGGACAATGTACTGTTACTAGATTAATGAGATTATTAACTATTTTTTAGACTAAAATACCCTAAAATCTCTGTGATTGTGAACAAAAAAAGAATAAATTTTCAAATTAAAAGGAGAAGCAGATCGGTTTGACTGTACAAGGAGAATACCTTACGCTTGTGGTGCTAAACCATTTGCTGTCGGTGCACACAGGGTTGATCTGCTCTCAGGCTGCAGGTGTGAGAGACTATTGTACGAGGAGTCTATGAAAAATCTCCAGTAATATGGAGCCAGATAAGTCTAAAAAATAATACATTTACAAAATAAAAAATCATACATCCACAACACAATTCACATTTACAAAATCCAATTTGTAAGTTCAAAACACCATTCAAATACACAAATCCAACTCATAAATTAATTTTAAAAAATCTAATTTGTAAATATAAAAAAAAAATACATAAAAAATTTGCAAATTCAAATTGTGAATTCAAAACAATTCGCAAATATACAAATACAGTTTGAAAATTAAACGATTCAAAAATTTTGTAAATGCAATTCGGAAATTCAAAATGTAAAAAAAAACACTAATCAAATTTGTAAATAAAAAAAAACTGATAAAAATACGCAAATTTAATTTGTGAATTAAAAACACCATTCAAAAATACACAAATCCAATTCGTAAGTTCAAAACAGGATTCATAAATACGCAAATCCATTTCGTAAATTCAAAACACGATTCATAAATACACTAATCTAATTCATTTGGTGAAAATATGTCTTTGTGAATTCACGAATTGTATTTATAGATGTACAAATTGGATTTTGTAAATGTGCATTGTACTGCCTATGTATGACTTTTATTTTGTAAATGTATTATTTTTCAGACTGATCTGGCTCCATACAATAACACACACACACACACAAAAAAAAACGGTAGATTTGTCGCTAGTCGCTTTTTTTTTTTAAATATGTGCTAAGGAGGTCTGAAGTCACTAAATATAGCGACAAAGTCACTAAGTTGGCAACACTGATAGTGGGCGGGAAAAAGCAACTGATTTGGATTTAAAGCCACAGCCTACACAAACAACTACATTGTCCTCAGATTCTACATTATGTAATAAATAATCTGATAGGTATTTTGAGCTGAAAATTTACATTCTGGAGACATCTTACATCTTGTAAAAGGGGAAAAATGGGTGCCCTTTAATAAATATCTGTTCCTATTTACTGTGACCTTTTATGTGAAGCTGCTTTGACACAATCTACATTGTATAAGCGCTATACAAATAAAGGTGAATTGAATTGAATTGAAATATAATTCATAAGGACATAAGTTCTTTAAAAAAACTATTATTACTTAATTATAAAAAACTAAGCAGACAAGTATTACTCTTGCAAAATCTTTAATTAAACAAAAGTATTTCAACGTTTTGCACAGTTATCATGGAGGTGGAGCTGACTACACATTTCTTCTCAGCAGCTTTTAATTCTCTGCTTAAATAAACAAGATTTTAAATAACAATGCTCTGTAACATTCAGGCGTACCATACTTTTATAAAAGCTGAAAAACTAACCAATGAGTAGACTCATTGTTAAACAAATCCAACCATCCACTTTCGAATGGCGGCCTTTCAAAATTTAAACAAACAGTGTTTCGCTGTAATAACTCTATACCAAACATTTTAACGTCGATACAGATGTGTGAATCTGAATGAGGTGAATATAGTTCTCCTATATATATATATATATATATATATATATATATATATATATATATATATATATATATATATATATATATATATATATATATATATATATCAGATGAGCAGTGCTTGAATGTGAAGGTGGCACATTTGGTTAAGCATCTAAAAAAACATTCATCATATAAAGACCCTCCTGTTGACATTTCTCAGTTCATCCAGCAAGGGGCGACAAGTACATGTCACCAACTAGCTCTTTGGCAACTCCTATGTACATACAGTTTCTTGTACTTCCACTCTTGACGGTTTTATTTTGACAATCTTGAACATTATGCTCCCAAAACGCTCTATATTTTTACCTGTTTTCCTTGTATCTCAAAAAGTCAATAAGCAGAATAGTTACTGTCGGTCAATGCCCAAGTGCCTAAAGTATCACTTAGAAAAGGCGACAATCATTTTCATAAACCACTTCAAGTTGAACAGCTGAAGTAACATCAGAAACAGGGGCCAAAATCACATTTCGCCTCATTGTTACAATGTAAAATCCTCTAGGTTGGTATTAAGTCCCGTTTGCTGGTGAGAAATGAGCGTTTAGTAGGAGTTGCAGATCTCTTGGCTCGGGTGAGGTCTAGTTGTAAGGCTTGTTTGTGTGTGGAAGGTCACTGGAGGGGCTTGATAAGGTAAAGCTTCTCGCCATGTTCGCTAGTGAAGATGGGAGCTTTCTTGTAGTGCTCTAAGAGTTCATCCATACTGTTGAAGCGCCGCTGACCGATACAGTAAACTTCGTTGGACAACTGCACCTTGAAGTGTTTGTTCTTCCCGACTGCTTTTAGAGAAACTGAGAAATCACTCGGCTGGAGAAGAAAAAAAGAGAGAGAAACAGAATTTATGTTTAGTAAAACCTACAGATGGCGCCATAAGCCCTAGATTTCTAATAACGACTTCACAGGCAGCATTTGTAAAGTGCTTCTCATACGGTATGTCAGGAGTGTCCACACTCAGTCCTAAAGGGCCAGTGTCCTGCAAAGTTTAGTTCCAACCCCAATCAGACAAACCTGGGCCAGCTAATCAAGCTTTTACTAGGCTTTCTAGTAACCAGCTTGCTTCAACACACCTGCAAGGATGAGCTAAAATCTGCAGGTGGACACCCCTGCAGTATGTGAATGACCACAAGCATTTAACATGCACCATTAATCTAGTTACAGGATTGGTTTTGAATTAACAAAATCAAACCAATCCTATTAGCAGTGGTGTAAAGTAACAAATTACAAATACTCAAACTACTGTAATTGAATAGTTTTTCTCAGGAATTGTAATTTACTGAGTAGTTTTAAAAATGTGTACTTTTACTTTACCTTACTTGAGTATATTTTTAGTGCTGTATTGGTACTTTTACTCCACTACTTTCCTTCAACCTGCAGTCACTACATTATTTTTTCCTGTCTATGGGGATTATAAAAATCAGTCCTGTGAATCCTGTCCAATCAAATCGCACATAGAAAATAAATCGCATCATAATGAACTACCTCAAGACATGAGCAATTTATAATTGCAGCAAACAGTTTGGAAGCATTAAAAGTGTCCATGGCGACATCCAAAATCTTTATAAGCAATGACCCAGAGACTGTTTAGATGGATATCACTAATGAGAAGATGAAGAGGATGTTTACTGTATGATGACCGAAATGGCCTTAAACACCCAGCAGGCATAAGACGTCAACATGATGTCAGATTGACGTTGTACCTCAACGTCATGAGAAGTTGCTTTTTTGGTCACTTTCCAACACATCCTAAAATCAACCAAATATCAACATCATTTGGCGTCATTATTGGTCATCAAAATAACGTTGTCCTTAGACAATGGCTAGACATTGAATTTTGGTCACCTGACGTCACAACCTAAATCCAACCTAATAATATCGTCTTATAACATTGTGTGCCTGCTGAGCAATAACTAAATGCACTACAGAATGTTACGTTTACACACATCCACAAATTACATGTAAATTCATGAGCTTTTAACAGCGTAATACTCACAACTCACTACTCTTGAGTACTTTTAAAAAGTCTTACTTTGAGTAATATTTACAACAGATACTTTTACTCTACTTGCACTACATTTTTAAGCAAATGGTAACGGTACTTTTACTTGAGTGTGATTTTTCAGTACTCTTTCCTCCACTCCCTATAAGACTCCATTGGTTCCACAACAGTGAGTTTATGATTGCATGTGCACATGAAAAAGAAAGAGAAAAACCACATTCTATGAAACCTGGTAAAAGTGATTCACTTCTCAAAAGTGTTAATAACATTTTACTTCTGCTGAAGATTAGCAATTGCTATGTAAAATATACCCCTGCTGAAAAAAAAATGTAAATATGCCTCTGTTTGCTTATATCTCCTCTACCGCATCAGGGTGCGCATTTACTATGGGCAGTATGACGTATCGTCATTAGAGTAAGCAGCGTCATATTTCCCATAGTAAACGCGCACCCTGATCTGATACAGAAAACATTGTTGAACTAAGTTGTTTATATATATATTTTTTGTGGCACACAAAAGTCTTCTTGGAGATTCAAATGTTTACAGTTGAACTATTGAAGTCACACAGAACGTTTTGAAGTTTTTGGTTTCTTTTCAGGACTTTAATTGTCTTGAGATTGTTGCTTTCCATGATGGATGAGAGAGCTCTCTGATTTCATCTAAAATATCTTCATATGTATTCTGAAAATGTGTGAAGGTCTCAGGTTATTGGAACGAAATGAGGATGAGGAATTAATAACTAAAATAAAATTTCTGGGTGAACTAACCCTTTAAAAAACGTGTTTTTTGTATTGTATTTTCAACAAATCTTTGAGTACAGATTAACGTTCATCAAAACTATTCCCAATTTTACAAATACTAAAAATTCTGTATTATGCATGTCAGGCCAGTAGGTGTCACTAAACAAAAACACAAATGCACGACATGCTTGTGTCCATATGGTTGTGTAGTGTGTTTTGATGGCAAGCCTATAGTCTGTACACATAATATGTAATCTGCATGATGTCAGTTTTTTCACAAATTTGTTCTTTTGTCTCTATTAAGTTCCATTATTTTATTTTTGTTTAACTACATATGGTATCTACAGATATCTGGATTTACCGATTTACAGGTTTTTTATTTACAGGTATCTGTATTTACAGATTTTAAATACTTTTATTTGTTTTGATCCATTTTTTCTTTTAAATTATCTTAATCAATTGCACCACCCTGAAGTAAACGAATGCCAAGGTATTCACTCTAATAATGTGTAAATATACCCTAAAAAAAGAAAATTTTAAATGAATAAGCCAGGTGTGAAAACGCCCTTGGTCTTTTTATTATTGAGTATTATTAATATTATTTAGTATTATTATACGTTTTTATTAATATTTTGGAAAATTACTGTTTGGTTTTAACCAGTTTCGGTTATTTAATTTACAATTTTAATTTCAAGTAAGTAAAATGAGTGCTTAAACCTAAATTAAATATGTATAAATCAGCCTTTAGGAGGTTTGCTGAAGGTGCAGCTGATATGCAGCAACGGGTTTGCATATTTGATGAACTATGACTCAATCTCACGGCAATTCGTAACTTTATGATTTAGTGGCTAAAGCATATGTATTCGTACGATCTAATTCAGACAATTTAGTACGTATTGCTCATCACCCAATGACTGTTGGGGTTAGGGGTGGGGTTAGGTGCCACGCCTCCTTTTTAAAATTGTACACTTTCGTACGACTGAACTTGTACGAATTCGTACGAAATAGCCACTAAACTGACAAAATGTAAAATACTTACGTTTCCTCATGAGATCAGGCTGGACAGTTCACGTTTATTGAAAAGTAAGAATGATTAATAAATCCATAAGAAACAGTCCCTTAAATGTGACATTGCTTCTTCGGTTTTTGCGTTTAGGCAGGCTTTGCATGCACACTACAAGCGTACCGTGCCAAAGTCCAACCAAACCATGCTTTGGCATACCTCTTCCAATGGGGCCAGGGCCAGCCAAGTGAACCATGCTTGGGCCCGATTCGGAGCACTCACACTTGATAAACGAACCGGGAAACGCGCCTTGGCACGGATCAGATAGCCTAGTGTGAGTGCACCCTAGAAGTACTGAGGCAGTCAATTTGACTTTTAAATTTTTGGAATTTAATAACTTTGTTGAAATAAAATTCAGATATCTATAATACCCTGACTTTTTCCTAAATATGTATTTCCTTCTAACATTGTTATTTTATTAAAATTACAAAACATAATTACCCTTTAATTACCCTCCTGGTCAAAATGACAGCGTACAATTCAATGTCTGCTCCTTTTAGCCTTGACTTTAAATATGCATTCCTCTGTTGCCTAGCAACTTCCTGCTAACAAAAACATAATATTCCCTTGGCAAAAACATAACTTCACTTCAGATATGTCTTTCAAAACTGCATATTCAGTGCCTCGAAAAAGCTTTTTCCCCTGCTTGTTAAAGTGAAAACGAAAGTGAGGCGCAGACATTCGTGTGTGGTCTAGTAGCCAAACTACACATTTATAGGCCTTATTACTAAAAAGGTCGTATTTTTAGGGTGATGACTTAATTAAATTTGACAACAGACATTCAAAGCTAAATATTAATATTTCGATAGAAGCTTTGAATACAAATATGATGTCTTATAAGAGAATGGTCAGAATGACTGCTATGAAAATTCTAGTCATTACTGAATTCTGATAGTTCCAGTGTTAAAAGCAGTGATCTACTAACTGTATTTTGCGAAGATCCAAAAAAAAAAAAACAAAAAAAAAACTTTGGACTTACAGAGGACTCGCTGTCCCGCACAAGGAAGTCTCCCTCCACCCCTCTCTCATTCAGTGCACACTCAGCCTGGTGTCGTGTCACGCTGCCATAGTACCAGTCCTTTCCGGCGAACAGCCCTGTGTGGGATGGTCCCGTGTGGCTGTTCTGCTGGGAATGTGAGCCTGAGGCTGTCGATAATGGACCATCGTTGAGCACAACCACATAGTTCTTTGGCACCAAACCCACCTGCCCACGGCAGTTCTTACACCTCCACCACTCAGGGTCATTCTCTGGCTTCTCCAGCACCTCCATTATCTCGCCCTTCTCAAAGTTCAGCTCCTCCTCCGTGACAGAGCTGAAAGGGTAAAGCGTCTGAACACTGTGAAGCACTCTGGAGCTCTGGCCATTACTGAGGCCTGGCTGCGAGGAGAAGACAGCGGGAAGGTCAGCCGACGTGTCCTCCATCTCCTCCTCCTGGACGTAGTTGGAGGGAAACCAGCCCATCTGACCATTATAGTTGCCTCTCCACCAGCCGTCACTGCATTTCTCCATCACCATCACCCGTGACCCCTTTACCAGACTGAGCTCGTCCTCCCGTTCTGCATTATAGGCAAACTTGACTATGGCTGGAGCATTCAGGTCGTATATTCGTTCGGCTCCTCCACCGTTAGACGAGTACTCATCTGTGCTGGGGGTCGGAGAAGCTTCCCGTGTGCTAGTTTTACGCTTTGTTTTTCCCAGGCCTGAGAAAGAAAAGGAGAGGTATTAGACATGGGAAAAGATCTGTATGTAAAACTCAAGCCTCAGAGCTATGCTAATTAGAAGTTGAAAAGCAAGGGCAGCACTATCGATTAACTCAGTAACTTCATCAATACGAATCAATTCCTGCTGAAAGAAGACATGTGATATCATTACTGCAGACCACCTCATTTCCTCTAAGTGTCCTCTATGTCTTGCTCACATTCTTAAAGTCAAAATAGGCAAGAAATAGGCACCATCCATAAAATATCTCAAAGGCTGATTTATATTTCTGCGTCAAGCGCAAACGTATGCATCGTCACAGCCTTCGCGCGGTCACATAGCCCTTGCTGTCTCAAAAAATGTAACTACATGTCACAACGATGCATAGCGTAAGCTCTGTGATTGGTCGGCTTGGTACCAGTGACAAGCGTGGGCGGTGCTGAGTGCCGCGAGCCAGATGGAGCGAGTGTTTACAAGTGTGGAGTCCCATGAAGTAGCTCCCGATGAAAACTTTTGTTTTGTGTTCACCTTTATAGTTAAAGTCGTTGCACGTCTGCCGGTTCCCGCCTCTGAATGAGCTCCTTCATGGGACTCAACACTTGTAAACACTCGCTTCATTGGGCTTGTGGCTCTTTGCACCGACTACGCTTGTCACTACTATTAAACTGACCAGTCACAGAGCTTGCACTACACGTCGTTGCGACATGTAGTTACATTTATTGAGAGGTGTGTGTCAGCATCAGCCACAACGGCGAGGGATATGCGACTGCATAAAGGCTGCGCCAGACCACAAAGCCTGGTTTATACTTCTGCTTGAGTCATCGGCGTGACCCACGCGTAGTCGTGCAGTTATACTTCTGCGCACTGTGTGTGTTGCTCTGCTACAACACTTCAGAAACGCTAGCTGGCAGTAGGTTTTAATGTTCCTTTGTATCGAGTTTCTTCGCTGGTGTTTTATTTTTCTGAACGCTACCTTAATGTACAAGTGTTTTTTTAATTTTAAGTTTAAGGCGGGAATCAGCGGACGTGGAACAACTTTAATCATAAGGTAAACACAAAACAACAGTTTCCATCTGGAGCTCCTTCACGGGACTCCACACTTGTAAACACTCGCTCCATCGTGCTAGCGTGGCTCTCACCTACGCCCACACTTGTCAGTGCTACCAAGCCGACCAATCACAGAGTTTGTTCTACGCTTTGTTGAGACGTTTTGACAGGTGCGCGTCAGCGTCTCCGACAGTCACGGTGAGGGCTGTGCGACAATGCGTAGGGTGCACCGGAGCATACGCCTGCGCTTGACACAGAAGTATAAATCAGCCTTTGGTCTCTCTTTGTCAGACAAGGAACACACACATGACTCTACCCTTATACAGGTGAAGTCAGAATTATTAGCCTAGATCTGTACAAGGGTTATTATACCACAGTTTTGCATTTGATCGTTTTATATATCTGATATCATGATGCTCATTGTGTGCTGGCTTCAAACCAAAAGCCGAGTACTTAAGCATGGTTTATACTTCTGCATCCAGTGATCGGCGTGACCCACAGTGCATAATATGTGCGTAGCTGTGCATTTATACTTCTGCACACTGCTTGTGTTGCTCTGCAATAACACTTCCGAATCGCTAGCTGGCAGTGAGGTTTTTATTTTCCTCTGTGCCGAGTTTCTTCGCTGGTGTTTTGTTTTTTCTGAACACTATCTTAATGTACAAGTGCCTCAAACTCACTCATTTTGAGGCAGGAACTGGCAGGTATGCAACAACTTTAATCCTAAAGTGAACACAAAACATCTAGAGTTCCTTCAGGGGAATCCACACTTGTAAACACTCGCTCCATCAATCTTGCGTGGCTCTCACCCCCACCCACACTTGTCAGCACTACCAAGCTGACCATCACAGAGTTTGCACAACATGTCATTGCGACGTGTAGTAAAAATTTTTGAGAGGTGCGCATCAGAGTCGGTATCCATATATATTTACATTAGATGTCGTCTACACCATTGTTGTCTACTGGATGGAATACGTCAATAGAGCCACCATTTTAGTACAGGGTAGCGTTCCTTTGAAATGAATGTGAGACCAAGGTGCAGTGGAGGACTGGCCATTCAGAGCCAGAGATATATACACATATATGCATATATCTATGATCGGGAGTTTGCAAATATTTGTTTAAATTGCTAAAATGATAATTTTATGTCACTTTTCGATGGATCGATGGATAAGTGATCGCACGGGCATTCCTGACAAACAGCATGTGCTTGTGTGCATGAAAATATATTATCCTCCCACCCTGTTAAATTTATCTATATATCCAAGTGTAAATTTATGGTTGGCAACGGCCACAGCGAGGGCTATGTAACCACACGCAGGCTGTGCCGGAGCATACGCATGTGCTTGACGCAGAAGTATAGCCTTTAGTCACTCGCTCTAGTTTAGGACTGCATGATACTGAGAAAACATGCAGTATTGTTGTTGAGTGTTTCTTGTGATATAATTTATAGATTTTTTTTATTTTTATTTGTATAAGTAATGATCATAGTAAAACAGTAATGAGTTTTTTTGTGAGCTAATTAAACAATTAAAAAAAAAAACAATGTCAAGGTGCAAACATGTAGACTTTCAAACACTTCAAATGACTGGAAACATGTCAGTTTGTCTCACCATAATTGAGTTTTGCATTCCGACATCTTGCTATCAAGAAACACTCATAAATAAAACAATCTAATTTTGACATTTGTGAATTGATTCAGAATAATCTGCATAGCAATGCATCTAAACATTTAACTCCCCCCATCGTTTCTGTCCAGATGAACACCAAAGGTATGACCCTTTCAGCCATACCAAGAGAAAACTAATTCCAAATCTAGAATGATTTTTAGAGTATTGCATCTTTATAATGTCATTCAAGACCCCACAAAATGCTGGTTTTCCATGAAAAAGAGGACAGGATAATGCAGAGAATCTCAATGAGCAATCGGTTCAACACTGCTGCTTGAATTGCTTGCCAATACAGTGCCGCACAGGATAAGGATCAGTCTCAGCAGACAGCAACTCAGCATTTATGAGATTTTGGACTGAATGTTCCTCTGCAAGAACAAAAGCATGGTGGCTAGACCCCATTCATTGCTGTATTAGCCATTGTCCATTTGTGTTTGGACCGAGGAAAACGTCTTAATATCAGTTGTAAGCAGGGGCTTTGGTAGACAAACTGTGTAATGATCCAATGGAGGAATTATGTCAATAAGGAGCTATGTTGGTGGAGCTTTCCTGACAACAAGACAGCCCGTACAAACAATGCCACTTCATCAGCCATTGTTTGTTTATGCTCCCATTTCCAAAAGTCACTCATCTATTCCACCTTCCCAATGACATCACACATATCGTTAAACAATTACAAACAATGACTGGTCATGAAGAAACATGTAGTCTGACAT
This sequence comes from Danio aesculapii, assembly GCF_903798145.1. Taxonomy (NCBI): domain Eukaryota; kingdom Metazoa; phylum Chordata; class Actinopteri; order Cypriniformes; family Danionidae; genus Danio; species Danio aesculapii. Next base: position 17,957,407 of record NC_079440.1, on the reverse strand, counting down.
AGTTCTTGTCAAAATACAGCTAGACTTAAACGGGGTTTCTGCAGGTTTCATATAGTCAAATTTGAGACTTTTTAAGACCCTTTAAGACCATTAATAGCAAAATTTTAGACTAATACAGGGTTTTTTCTTATCGGTTTACCGGGATTATTATGAGGAATCATATAATTATTTATTCTTTTCTTTCTTAATAGGGAATTTGCAGTAAAAATGTCTAACAGCTGTTGTGAACTGTATCTCCTTGTAATAAAAAAAACTTAAATATAAATTTAAGGTTTTGAGATGGATTGTTGGCGTTTGGATGGATGTTGACCCGATTGAGTAGCTTTATTGAACAAAGCCAAATTAAGACCTGCTTAAAATGATTTAAGACCTACAACACAATATTTCAGTAAATTTAAGACTTTTTAAGGCCTAAATTTTTACTTTTTAAATTCAAGACATTTTAACACTTTTTAAGACCCAGCGGACACCCTGCTTAAGAGTCAAAATTCTACAATCTGACAGCAACAGACATTATTTAGTAGTCAGAACCTAGTATAATAGGAAAGTGCTATTAGAACAGCATAAATTATGACAAAAATACAAAGCAAAACTGTTAAACCTATCAAAGAATTTAAGAAAATGAAGTAATTTTGTCAATTATATAATTCCTTTTCAGATTGCCGATGCCATTTGATGAGTATTTCTGCTGGTACTGGCAACCTTACCAACTGACATGTGTTTTGTTCATCTGCCTGTATTTTTTTCTGAAATATATATCAAAACTCATTATTTGTAATGGACAGTAGGTACAGAGTCAGAACACTTATCTTGCACAAAACCTTTTCCGTAAATAAAAAACCTCAAGCTTTACTCAAGATTTTAATAATTAGTGCTGAAAGGGCATGAAAACAATGATTTTTGTTACACTGCTTATAACTAAATTTTATTTGTTTAAATTCAGCCTATATAAATGGTTTACAACCACTTACCTTAAAAACATTTAGTAAATCCAATGAATCATTTTTTTCATCAGGGGACAGAAATACAATAATATCCACTATATTGATGAGTTACAAAACAAACAGGAAGCTAAATTAAGGCAATCAATCAGTTAAGTTGTCGTAAATATTTGAGTTTTGAGAGCTGTTTTCAAGGTCTGGAGTAAAGAAATAACTTGGAGACTTGTCGTAGTTCATTCTAGAACCTGGCAGTAGAAATGTAGAAAGCCCTACCACCCACATAAGTTAGATTGACTATTTGCTTGAAGCACAAAAATTCCGAGCTAGATCTCAAAGTATGAGCAGGGACACAGGGGAGAATTAATTCTGAAAGGTAGGAAGGAGTTCAGAAGGTCAATAGAAGATGTTTGCATGCATGTGAAACTTGTCCCATATTTGACTTTTTAAGTAGTCAAATATGTTGTTGCAGCTGCATAAATAACAAAAAAATATGCAAAAACTTATATGCACTAATTAAAGGCACAATATGTAATCTTCGCCTCTAGAGGGCGCATATTTGCAACAAACAAAGATAATTGCTTGTTAAGAAGTGACATATGGAATACTGTTTCCGGGTCCTCATTTGATTTGAGAAAATAATCATTTACAGGGCTTGACATTAACTTTTTTGATCACCAGCCACTGTGGCTAGTAGTTTTCCACCGCTACTAGCCACTCGCCATTTTCACTAGCCACAATTTTGTTGTCGGGAAAATATATTTTCTATGCAAAAATTTGACTTCGGAATGCTAAAATTACTTGATTTAAATTATGTGTTATGTCCACATACCTCCTCAGTCCTTTAACTTTTTTGTATGCTGTGACCTTGATATAGGAGCATGAGCAATTAGTTTTATTTGACTTTTCAGGGCTCAACACTAGGGATTTACCTTTTTTTCTCTGGCCACACCAAACTAATTACTTCCTTGCCACAAATTTTAAATAATGTGTCAAAACAAGCAAAATCTAACTTTTTATTCAACAAAAATGTTCTTAAAAACAATTATATATAAAAAACATAAAAAATTAGACATAAAAAAAAATATTCTCATGTATCTAAAACTATACACAGCAGTCTGTACAGGCTAAAGGTCCCAGATCACCAGTTAACTATAGATAAATGGAGAGTTAATCTCCTATTAAAGCAATGCTATTGTAAAGGATGATAATTAAACCACATAAACAAAAATAAATGTAAGCAAAAGAAAGCTGGTGAGAAACATTCCATGTGCTATTATAAAAACAATGATCGCGCACACACACAGTTAACGTTAATAACATTAATAATCTGTTCAAAGAATGGTTAATGTAAAAGCGGCAACCGCTGCTGCTTACAAAAAAATCTCCAGCTCTCGAAAGTAGCAGGACTGTGCATGCATGAGCACTTTTTATCCAGTCTATTTAAAAGAGAAACGATTGCACCAGTCGTGTTTCCAGGCATGGTTGCTTCGCGCAAGGAAACGGGACAAGGGAGCTTTTCCCCACTCATGTGCATCATATCAGAAGTGTGCACGACACTGACGTCAGTGAGCCAGGATCGCCTGTCTCACCTTGTGCCTGATCATCCTCTAATTCAGTATTCACCTGCTTTCTTTTGCTCACAAGAAAAGTTCAGTCGTGCTGTTTCCCGATTCTAAGATCACATTTGCGCACATATTGACAAACAGTCATAAACTAAAATTCTAATCTTACTCTAATTAAAAATTATTTTCAACCAGCCAAAGTGGCTAGTGAGGGTGTCTGTCTAACCCACCACAGGTGAAATCTACCCGCATTTGGCGGTTGTTAAAGTCAAGCTCTGGTCGATTATGACCACGTTTTACTCATATCACACATTGAAGTGAATTTTATATAAATTATGTTGTACAAAACAGTTTCTGGACTTGCTGCATCACAAACACAAATATTTTAACAATTTTAAAAAAATTATCACTTTCTGGCCATCGCTTGGATATATATACAGTTGAAGTCAGAATTATTAGCCCACCTTTGATTTTTTTTTCCTTTTTAAATATTATGTTTAACAGAGCAAGAAAATATTCACAGTATGTCTGATAATATTTTTTTTCTTGTGGAGAAAGTCTTATTTCTTTTATTTTGGCTAGAATAAAAGCAGTTTTTATTTTTTAAACACCATTTTAAGGTCAAAATTATTAGCCCCTTTAAGCTATTTTTTTTCGACTGTCTACAGAACAAACTATCATTATACAATAACTTGCCTAATTAACCTAACCTGCCTAGTTAACCTAATTAACCTAGTTAAGCATTTAAATGTCATTTTAAGCTTTATAGAAGTGTCTTGAAAAATATCTAGTCAAATATAATTTACTGTCATCATGGAAAAGATAAAATAAATCAGTTATTAGAAATGAGTTATTAAAACTATTATGATTAGAAATATGTAAAACAAATCTTCTCTCCGTTAAACAGAAATTAGGGAAAAAAATAAACAGGGGGGGGGGGCTAATAATTATGACTTCAACTGTATATCACGATCGTTATTTTCGAAAGTATTACATCACTTTTTAAATGTTTATTTTTATCATTTGTTGAGTCTCCCCATACAGTTTGATAGAGCAATTGGACCCCGAAACCGATTCGCGTGACGTCACACTTAACAATCAGATAGCTACATTCACATAGCCCTCGCCATGGCTGATGCTGACACTGACACGCATCTCTCAAAAAATGTAACTACACATTGCAACGACGCGGCAAGCTCTGTGATTGGTCGGCTTGGTAGTGGTGACGAGAGTGGTGAGAGCCGTGAGTCCGATGGAGCGAGTGTTTACAAGTGTCAAGTCCCGTGAAGGAGCTCCAGATGGAGATTTTGTTTTGTGTTTACCGTATGAATAAAGTTGTTGCACGTCCGCCAGTTCCTGCCTCAGAATGAGCGAGTTTTAGCTACTTGTAGCTTTCAGAAATAAGCAAAACACCCGTGAAGAAACTCAACACAGAGGAACACAAAAACCTACTGCTAGCTAGCGTTTGGGAAGCATTATTGCAGAACAACACAAACAGCACACAGAAGTATAAATGGACTACAAGGCAGAAGTATAGATCAGCCTTAAGGGGCTGATCACGCTCTTTTTTGCATTTAGAGGCGCCTTTTTTGAATGATTTATTAACTGCCATTAGCGTTTTGCTTGCTGCTTATGCTCCCTGTGCGCCTCGCATTTTAACTGCCTGCTGCATCTCGCGTTTTTTCCGTTTCAAGCTGTTCGCTCGGAGTTGAAAAAAGTCAACTCTGAGCGGAAAAAGCGCATTACGTCAGTCGCATATTTTTCACTCTCCAATCAAATGAAAGCATATGGGGTTTCTGTTGAGGTGCCTGCAGTATTTGTGTTGTCAAGACAACTATGGAGACTTTTGAAAATGGAGAAGAGACAAGTGGTTGCTGTTTTGAGTTATCTGGTGCTGTATGACGCACAAATCTTGAATATCACAATACTAAATATTAAAATCAACAGCAACACTTGCGCACAATATGCAGATGATGCAGTCATTGCCTAGCAACATAAAAAGCGCACCGCACTTTTTGTCTTATCAAAAAAAAAAAAAAAAAAGGCATTGCAGTGCGCCTCGCATTTTTGGAATGTAAAAGCGCGTTCGTTGTGGCCCCTAAAGCACACAACATATTAAAGCATCTTTTGTGTTTTCACATTTTCTATAAAACAAAATCGAGGGTGCGTGACATTAGCATGGTTTGCCTCACTAGTTAAAATTGCTCTGGATCTGAACATGGATGTGTAAATTTCTCTGAATGTGAACATTCTTCAAAGAATTTGGGATAATGTAAAGTTGAAGCCAAAATTATTAGCTGTCCTGTGATTTATATTTTCTAAATATTTCCCAAATGATGTTTAACAGAGCATTTTTCATTTTTCACAGTATTTCCTATAATATTTTTTCTTCTGGAGAAAGTCTTATTTGTTTTATTTTGGCTAGAATGAAAGCACTTTTAATTTTTTTTAAAAACCATTTTAAGGTCAATATTATTAGTACCTTGATCAATATTTGTTTTCGATTGTCTACAAAACAAACCACTTTTATATTGCTAAATAATGTTATACAATGACTTGCCTATATACCTTAACTTGCCTTTTAATTAACCTAGTTAGGCCTTTAAATTGCACTTTAAGCTGAATACTAGTATCTTAAAAAATATCTAGTCAAATATTATGTACTGTCATCATGGCAAAGATAAAATAAATCAGTTTTTAGAAATGAGTTTTTAAAACTAATATGTTTAAAAATGTGTTGAAAAAAAATATCTCCATTAAACATACGGGGGGGCTAATAATTCTGACTTCAACTGTATTTAAACAAATCATCACAACATAAAACACTGTTTTAGTGGCTTCTGGATATTTTAATGACTATTTAAGTCATATTATTTAAGTGTTATTAGGATTATTTAAGTCATATACATATTGTGTTGTTAATAAGCTAGAGTAAATTCTAAATTGATTTGTAACGCAAAAACATTTGCACCAATGCCTCCAGTCACACAGCAATTATTAGTAAATAAAAACATGAACACACATCGTAAGACAAACGAGCAAACAGTACTCAGCAGTTTCCTTCCTGTAGCAGTTCATCCATGCACCCCTCTGCGTATACACACACAAAACTCTCACCACTGCTTTGCTCACTCAGTAAACAACACACACTCACTTATTGTACCTCTTGTGCTCCCCCTCCATCTCAACACACCTGCAGAGCTTACTAAGACAAAAAACTTCCTCTCTATACTATGAAAGAATGAGCGGAGAGAGAGAGAGAAAGAGTGCAGGTGTTCATGTGTCCGCTCAACTGAGAAAGAGAGAGTGAAGGTGGCCTAGTTTTAGGAGCAAAAAGCAGCATTACACACCGTGTGTTTATTTTTAAGTGGCGTGTTGTGAGACGGAGTCGCCAAGCATGGCGGGTTACATTTAGATATGGTGCATTTTCATGCAAATATGCTGAAAATCTTGCAGGTTTTGTGCTTTCTTAATGAATGGAACGGAGCTAAATATAAACAACTGAATGTCAACTGATTTTAGGTGCATTCAGAAAACTTGTGAGGTTTATCCAAGTGAAGCAATTAAACTACCAAAAAAGAAAGAAAGAAAGAAAGAAAGAAAGAAAGAAAGAAAGAAAGAAAGAAAAAGAACTATAATGTAAGCTTGGTTCTATCATTTAATCGAGACAGATCAGAAAATTGGGTTATGACTTTTGATTACGGGGTTTGAAGGAAAAAAAAGTAAAAGCCAGGGCCTTAAATTAATACTTAAAGGGGTGGTCCACTACGACATCCTATTTTAAACTTTAGTTCATGTGTAATGTAACTGTATGAACATAAACAACATCTCTGAATGTAATATGCTCAAAGTTTAACCCTCTGGGGTCTGAGGTGATTTTGGGGCCCCTAATATGTTTTGACATGACCTGAAATTTGTGCTTATTTCCGCTACTTATTACATAGTATTGGCCAACATGTATTTTTTTTTTATTCAGCACAAACTGTGCTACGATATCATGTGAGAAATATTTATGCACATGCTTCGGTTTAAAAAAGAAAAAAAAAAAAGTATTATGTGTGGTTAGTAGGTTTTGGAGAAAAAAAAAAATGTAGCTGAAATAAAGTCCAAAAAAACACACTGAATGGACCTGAACAAGACTTTTGAGTAACCAGTATTGTAGGCTAGAATATTTACTTCACAATTGGGTAAAAATAATTCTGTTCTCTCATTCAAAGAAAACATTACAATGATTTTAATTTTATAATGTATTATTTGGGTCAAAATACTGCATGCGTGATAGTGACAATGGTTATGATTAAGTTACATCTGGAGAGACAAAAGACACTCCCCCACTGGCTAATGTTCACCCATCAAGTGCATTGTAAACCAGCTGCAAAAGCAAGCTTGTTGTATTACTTGCTGTATTATGACCATGCAAACACTATGGGTAAACAATGTGTGTGCACTTATACAGCATGCACAAAAATATTTTAATATAAAACGTGTTTTCAAAACTGTTGTAATAAAAACTTTCTTGAGCATTAATCCAACATTTAATAACAATTTCAGAATGACTCTGAGACACTGAAGTAGCATAATGACTAAAGCTTTAAACACAAAAATAAATCATATTTTAAACATGAACACAATTACTTTAAATCAAAATAATATTTTAAGACCTTTGCAATATTACAGTCATGAGAGTCTGTAGGGATCCTATATATCTGTGCATTAAGGTTTGTTGTCTCTTAGATATTAGATAATTAAATTCCTTATGACAATGTTAGTGTAATTTTTCTTTATAATAATCAACAACAAACTGCATGTTTCGTCCCTCAGGTATGATGATCTCAATGCTTTATTGCAGCAGTGATGTTCTCTATTAGCATCCTGAGACATGAGAAAGTGCTGGCTCAAAAAAACGACAACTTGAGATTAAGAGAGGGAGAGAAAAAAAAAAAAAAAAAAAAGAGTAGGAAACCAAAGACAGCAACTTGGAGGCTTCAAGGTCATAGTTTTCCACAGAAACAGTTTCCGAAAACAGCAGGATGCAACCCCTAACAGCTGGATTCCGGAGTCACACTAAAGCCAGTGCGAAACAGCTGTGGTTTGGCAGATTTATGCAAAGCTAAACTCTCAAATACATGCTTAGCCTAATTTTTACTTCAAACTTGACTAAGTGTTTCAGTTTCGCCAAGCGCCAATTGTCTTCCTCAACACTGCTGGTAACAAACAGTCTGTTCAGGTTTGGTTGGGGAGATTGAGTTATTCTGTCTCTGTTCACCTGTCTTCTGTTATTTCAGTGGCAACTACACATTCAAACTAGAAAGAAGAGTCTTGTTTTCATTTGAATCAAATCGCCTGGCAGACTTTTCCGGCTGAATTATTTGCAATTATTCTGCCACAAACGAAACGTGTAACACTCACTCACACAAGCTGCAATAGTTTTGAATTGTGCTACTGATGAATTTTTTCATTATTGGCAAGTGTGTGCCAAAGTATTGACACTAAAAATTATAAAGAGTATTTGAGATGTAAGCTGCTAGTCATACATGTTCAAACAAGCACAAACAGAAGAGAAAATTGGTGGAAAATTAACCTGCAACTAAGGTTATTCACACAGTACGTTTAACCAGCATGTTGACAATGTGCTGTATATTTCATAGGAGATGAAGATGAAAACATTGGAGCTTATTTAAGTATAATATCAGTCAATTTGCCATGTGTTCTGTTATTACACGACTCATTAAAGCTAGATACTAAAATCTGAGTGGGCTTGAAAGAATCTGCAAATATCAAAAAGTTAATGAGCAAATATATTTCAGTAGTATAACAAAAAGCTGTTAAAGCAAAAACAGTTAAAGCAATAGTATTTAGTTGTTGACCCTAAAATAGTGAATAATACAATAATAGTAAATAATTTATGTGGTAGAACAAGCCTCAAAATCTTCTACTGTTGCTACCCGAGTAGCCTTGTAGTTACTAGTTACAACCGCATTCTGTAAGGTGCTGTTTACACTGGTGTGCTTATGTTTTAAAATGGCATTTCAGAACGAAAACCTTCCTTGTCCAAAACAATATATTTATTGCATTTAAGAAAAACAATCTCTAGCCACACTACATCCTAAGGGTCACACACCAAGCCATACCTGTCAACCCTCCCGTTTTTACCGGGATTCTCCCGTATCTTACAATTCTATCCCGCTATCATCCCGTAAAAGTATTTTCCCGTATTTCCCCCTTATTTTCAGTCTTTCTCTGAAGAGTGGCAAATAAACATTAAAGAGCCGAGCCTTCCTACACACAATGTGTAGAACAGACATATACACATAGTTAATAATAGTAATATCTAAAGATGTCGATCTTGGTAAGTTTTTTTCAAACACAACTAATTTTGTCCTAAATGAGCAAAAAAAGTTAGAAAAGCAATCAAAAGCTGTCATTATAACGTTAGATCTGTGTAGTTTAATTAATTAATTATTTAGTTATTTAATGCAATGAAAAGAAAACATCTAAATAAATAAGAGATTCATTTACTGCTCTTTAATCAGAATGTGTAAGTTATACTGCAAAGAAACAGCTAATGAGATTTGATAGCTTGAATCTATTTCATTATAATAGCTTTTAATTTTAATAAGCTGAACTGTTTGCTAATGTATTTGCTGCTAATGTATACCATTGAATTTTCCTTTCGTAAATAATAATAATAATACATATTACTGACCATTTAACTGTTTATTTACAATGAAACAGCTCCAAATGAACATTTAGTAATTTGGGGATTTTTTAGGGGGTGGGTGGGGGGGATTTATCCCTTATTATGGTGGCATATGCCTTATTTTTTTTATAGCATATCCCTTATTTTCACATCCCAATGTTGACAGGTATGCACCAAGCCAATATCAGCTAGCACCAATGACTTGTGATACTTCCTGGCTTGAATTGTTTACTCACTATGTCACTTCACTACGTCACACTCGCGCTCTAATCTGTTGCTGAATAACCAGTCTGCACACTCTCTTTAATCGATGGTTCGATGCTACATCTACATGTCGAATCATCAGGCCAATGAAAGCTTTGACGTAAACCCGACGACACCCGACGTATGGAACACACCAAACCAACTAGCCTGACAGATGGACCGACAAAGCCCGACAGCCGTCCATCGGTTTGGTGTGTCCTGGCCCTAAAATGAATGATACACAAGCATTCAAGCTTACTGGGCAAGCTCATAGTTTGCCCTGCGTTCATATTTGCCATCTACCGGTTGTGTATCAGGGAACAACAAGCAATAGTTCAGAAGACTAGTCAGAGTGTGATTTATACCAATGCATTTTCGTTTTGTTGGTTACACCTGGCATCCACATTTCTACCATGAAAATGCTAAAGACATTGTTTTAGTTTGGAAATGCTGGTGTTTTGTTTCGGCAGAGGGAGTGAAATTAAAACATTTGAAAATGGAGATGTGCATTCTGCCAGCAAAATATTTGCATGTCCAGTGAGCATGAATGGTCATGTATCATTTCATCATAGATTATTTAATCATGCAACAATTCAGGCTGTATAGTGTGGACAGAGAAATGCAATAAAACACCAATCTGGACCGTTTTCATTCTAAACGACATTTTAAATCAAAAACTCTCTAGTGTTTAAAAACTAGCATTTTCATAATGCTCAACTTTTGTGGGTCGAAGATGCCGCCATAACTTTAACAAAACATACACAACAGGGTTGGGTTGATAGACGATGCCATTGTCCATCGTCGATTTTAGAATGAAAAATGATCCAAGTCTACACTTTCATCTAACATTTCTGAACAGATCTCCGTCCACATTATATCACTGAAAACACACATCACACATAAACACACTGTCATGCGCTGCAGTGTTTGTGCACGTCTGAGCTCCAGCAGTCAGTGGGTGCTTTGAGCACAAAAACCCCAGAGAGCACTGCACGTCGGACAGTTTATCAAGGATGTACCGCTGGATCGCGTCTCACTACAGCTGTTAAAGGTGATTTTGAATTCATCTTGTCACTAGCTAATGACTCTTCAGTCTTTTGAGTCTATTAGGTAACGTGTCACAGCGTCAGTAAACTGCTTCAATCTTTCGATTTCACGCTTGTATTTAGTTATTTTAGTGAAAACATCAGATACTGTTGGTTGTGCACCTTTTTTTAACCAACCAAGTTTGTAAAAGCCATTATAACGACACAGATCACTCTGCCAATTCATGCCAGAGTCCCCTGGAAAATGTGATTGACAGGTGGTAATTTGTATGTAACTTATCTTGATTTATTTATGAATTGGTTACTTATGGGTAAAACAAAGTCCATGCGGGTCAGGTAGTAGAAACAGTAGGCTACAAATAATTAAATCGCAATGTTTCATATTAGACATTGTACGATGCCAAATTGGTCGACATCACCCAACCCCAATACACAATTAAAACTAAACTGCCTTACTGTAAATATTCCCAAAGTTTTGTGTTTGGATGCGTACACACAACCCTGCTCATCCACTACCAGTGGATCATTGGAATCTGCTTCACCTATTTTACTCGTAGCCTAAGTTGAGTTAGCCAACAGCTAACTATAAGATGAAACAATCTCATAAAAATCCAATGCCGTAGCAGAGTCAGCAAAGAAACCAAAGAGAATTCTATCAGAGAACATAACTGATAACAGAGTGACTGAAAAGGAACACTGTGTGGTAGGGCTGTGCGTTTAATCAAAATCGAATCGTAATGGATATTTAAAACGTTGTAATTAGCTAATCGCAAGAGGCTGCAATATGAAATAAATATATGTATTATACAATTCCCCAACCCTGAGCAAATTCTTGACTGCCATCTGTGTGTAATAGGCTTACTAGCCAATTGAGTGAGCACACTTGTCTTCTGCCCAATCAGAATTGAGTAATCGAACTATGTGGACAAAAACAAACCAAAACAAACAGGAAAGCGCTGACAAGAGGGATTATGGAGTCTGCTGCTTCAGATGCATTAATAGACTAATTCATATCAAAGAAAAACAGCATGTCGGCAATATAGGAATATTTTGGTGTTAAAGCCACAGACGGCAAAGAAAAAACAGGTCATTTGTAAGTGTCGCAGATTTGTTGCCACCACGAGAAAATACAACAACCAGCACCTAAAAAAGAAAGTTTTGCTAAAAAGTCAACTGAAAGTGTTGCCAGTGACATTCAATCTAGTAGCTAGCAACAGCAAAGTACAATTTCAGAGTTGTTTGCAGCTGTTACACCACATGAAAAAACATCACGAAGGCATAACTAACGCCATAACATTGCACTACAAAAAAATGAGTGTTTAATTTCTGAATATTTATAAACAAATTTGAATAAAAGTTGGAGTTTGCATCTGTTCAGTTTCTTTTTTTTAACTAACACTCACTGCATTTTAGCAGCATGAAGCTACGCTACAGAATATTGAGCTGAAGCTTGACTACAAAATTAAATCAAAATCAAATATCTGTAAAAAAAAATAATAATAATAAATAAATAAATAATAATAAATAAATTGCAATTAGACATTTTCCCCAAATGGAAAGTCACTTGCTGTAAATGAATGAACTCTCCAGTCAACTTACAATCAGGGCTGGATTAACCAATGGGCATTATGGGCACAGGTCCAGGTGCCCGTGCAAACTTGGGGCCCCTGCGAGGGGGGAAAAAAATGCTGATTTTTTTTGTGTCAAATAGTGCACCATGTTGGAATAAGCTAGTTTAGTGTTTCCAACCATCACCATTTGATTGACAGACACAACATAACAAAAGATCACAACCACTAGCAATGCGAGTGGTGTAGCTCGTAAAGCGCATGGCAACATGTTTTGACGCAATTGATCATAAACCCGGTTCGAATCCAGCGTCTGATGAACACGTTCTTCTTTTCCCCCTCCTACATATCAGATTTTGCTTACTCTTCATCACGAGGAAACAAGTAGGAATCATTAATATGTGTGTGTATTATAGAAGACTATACATTAAAACCACCCGTAAATATATATTTTAGTACTGCTTCTGTGAACTTGAACAAGTACTGTATATTAAAATCCATAAATTTTCACTAGTTGTATTAGTATTTTTTCAAAGTATGCTTTAAATGCTTTAAAAAATCTTTGTAAACTAGAAGTATATGTACTATATATGATTTATTTAAAAAATGCGGGCAATACATTATAGATTAATTTTATTTAAAAATATTATATTAATCTTATTTTTTAATTTAACTATAGTGGTGCGGACAGGTACAGGGCCTACAAGACAATGTGCCCAGGGGTCTCTGAATTCTTAATCCAGGCCTGACTTACATACATTAATCAGAGTATGAACAGTGCATTTAACTGGAAGTGTACACAAGTATGCTATTTTTCCACAGACGTTTATCATTCAGGAAAAACACTACATTTACATAAAGATAAGGCAAAAGGAAAGAGGAAAAGAGAAAGAGACAGATGAAGCCTGCAAACGAAGGTAACCTTGTCACAATGTATGTGCAGAGGGAGGTAACCTTGACAACAGTAAATGGGATGCAGGGATGAAGGCTTTATGCATGAGCAACACTGACTGAATGACCTCAGACACTAGCAGAGATGAGATTATGAGGCCAGCAGGTGAAAAACACCAATACACTAGCACACCCATGCATGTGTGTAGGAGAGAGGGAGAGAGAAACATGCACACACACACACACACACCTCATTTATGTAGCCCATAAACACACCTGAGTCTCACCCAACAGACAGCAGATGAGCACATTTATCAAAGCACACTGAAAGAACAAAGAGGATGTGAGAGAGCTGTCCTCGCTGTGTCCACCGAGGATCAATAGGCCAATAGACTGGGGAAGAGGACGTGCTTTTAAAACATGACACCCGAGGCCAAGCATTGAGGCTGTCTGTGCGGTCATGACACAGCTTTTGACTCGCTTCCAGTGCCAAGTAAAAGAGCCATTAGAGGTGACAGAGATTATGGTTTTGATCCGGTTTTTTTTTTTTTGGCTTTGTTTGTTTTGGTGTTTGTTTGTTTTGTTAAAAGAATAGTGCAGAATTGCCATGTCATAAAATGACAAAAAAAAATAACAAAAGCTGTCCAACGTACTGTACTATCAAGAGACATTAGCTATATTTCAAGACAAAGTTGCAAATTTAACTTGCACTACCTGACAAAAGTCTTGTCGCCTATCCACTTTTTAGGAACAGCAAATAATAACTTGACTTCTAGTTGATCATTTGGTATCAGAAGAGGCTAATATTAAAGGCAAAGGCCTCTAGATTACACTTATTTTACCAAAATAAAATATGATCATGGCTTGATTTTTAATTATTTAATTATACTGCAAAAAATGCTTTTCTTACTTAGATATTTTGGTCTTTTTTCTAGTCCAAATATCTAAAATCTATTTTAATCAATAAGCATTTTCTAGGCAAGCAAAACATATTGTCTTGTTTTCAGAAATAATATGCCAAAATTGAGTGAGTTTTTCCTTAAACCAAGCAAAATAATCTGCCAATGGGGTAATCAAAATAATCTTGTTTTTCCTTTTGACATATAATTATTTTGTTTAACCTATTAGCAGATTATTTTGCTTGTTTTAAGGAAAATCTCACTTAATTTTGGCATATTATTTCTGAAAATAAGACAATATGTTTTGCTTGTCTTGAAAATTCTTCTTGGTTAAAGAATTTTTAGGTATTTGGACTAGAAAATGATTTTTTTGCAGTGTAGGACAGTAAGGTCTGACTTTGCTTAGACAAAAGTATTGTCACTTAACAGAAATAATGAACATGCTCAATACAGTTCATGTCTGGTGCCTGGGGTAGGCCAATCCTGGAGCACCTTGATCTCCTTTGCTTTCAGAAACTTTGATGTGGAGGCTGAAGTATGACAAGGAGTGATATCCTGATGAATAATTTGCACTCTCATGTGGTTGTTAATGGGTAGCACAAATGTCTTGATACCTCAGGCTGTTGATGTTGCCATCTGCTCTGCAGATCCCTTGCATGCCCCCATACTTAATGTAACCCCAAACTATGATTTTTCCTTCACCAAACTTGACTGATTCCTAGAGAATCTTAGGCCCATGCGGGTTCTAATAGGTCATCTGCAGTATTTGTGATGATTGGGATGCAGTTCAACAGATGATTCATAAGAAAGATGTATCTTCTGCCACTTTTGCAAATGATTATTTGCTTTTCTTACAACTGGGATCGATGACGAGACTTTTGTCAGGTAGTGTATGTGCAAATTTCGCAAACTGCATAAAATGTTTGAGAACAAAACAGTTTCCACCCAGTGACAGTAAAAAATAATATTACTAAGAAACAAGGAAGTTGCTGATATAGAAGAAGCCACTATGGATCATTTTTTTGTGTGTATAGTAAATTATGCACCTTAGATTGTGTAGACAGAACACAGCAACAGTTCTAGGAAGTGATTATATCAAATCAGCTTGATGACAGACTTTGCATGCATTTCAGAATGACTGAAACAAACAATTGACAACCAGATTTAAGTATTGTTCCCTTTACAGCTGATCTGATTAGAAAATCTGACTCTCAACAGTCTGCTTACAAAGTTGACTAATTCAACAATTCCAAAAGAATCTTGCAGAGTAGTGCCAGATCTGGTTCTCTGGTAATAATTGAGTGAAACCAACCATTTTTCTATCTGGGAACATTAAAATTTAGAGCAATTCAAGCCTTTTAGGAAATCGTTTCACTGTAAAAAAAAAAAAAAAAAATACTTTAAAGGGCCCCTATCATAGATTTTTTTTCAAATCACCTTTCACACAGTGTCTAACACAGGTCTTTATGAATGAAGACATCACACAGAGGTTCAAATCTGAAAGTGCTCCATGTATAAAGTTATTGACTCTCAAAAGTAAGAGTTGCCTCTGAGTTGTTTAAACGAGTCCTTTTCAAAAAGGATTCCAAGCTGTTTCATGTTGATGTCAAGGTGATACATTATACTACTGCCCACCCACAAGCTGGGAAAACTCAGAGCCCCTCCCTCAAATACTGTAGAGGATTTCAAAGTCACTTTTTTGACTGCAAAAAGGCGAGGATTTAAATCCAGCGATCTCAATCTATACAATGTTGGATTCACAGCCTGTGTGTTAATAAAGGAAGGTTAATCAGCAACTTTGCTCCCTTGTTGGACTTGGTTGAATTGATGAGGTAAAATTGAAGCCATGTTGTCTGTTCATACACTGTACAAAATCTTTAACACTTATAAGTCGTAATGCGGTAATGGTGACAGTAATTGTTTTTGACATGCACTGCATGCAGCACACCAATCATAACAGACTGTGCCATCAGAGCAATTACAGCAGATTAGTGTCACACAAAGGAGGGATTTGGTAAAATATATTGTTGAGTATTAAACTATTGGGAGTCGTTGAGTAAATAAGGTAAAAATAAATAAATAAATAAATAAATAAATAAATAAATAAATAAATAAATAAATATATATATATATATATATATATATATATATATATATATATATATATATATATATATATATATATATATATATATATATATATATATATATATATATATATATATATTATTATAATTTTTTTTTTTAATCCATAATAGGGGCTTTTTAATTATCCAACGGCAGTACTGCTAAAAGTAAGACTCACCAAAAAAAGAGAAAATATATGACATATGTCATAAAACACCAAGATTTGTCATATATTATGTTTTTGGAGGCTATTTAATAGGGTTTAGCAAAAAACAAACCTGAAATTTATTGTAATATTTAGCAAAAAAACTTTAACTTGACCACTGGTGTCTGATAATAATGTGCAATGTTGATTCTTCTCAACTTCCGTACTTTTCCTGCATGAATTGAAGTGAACTTGCAACATTTTAATAAATGTTTCTTTGACTATCAAAATCCTGCTGCTGGGTATGACACAGTGGGTAGTGAAGCAGTGGGTAGGCACGATCGCCTTAGCCTCAGCTGGGTCAGTTGGTATTTCTGTGTGGAGTTTGCATGTTCTCCCTGTGTTTAAGTTGGTTTCCTCTGGGTGCTCCAGTTTCCCCCACACGTCTAAAGACATGTATTATAGGTGAATTGGGTAAGCTAAATAGGCCGTAGTGTATGTGTGAGTATGAGTGTGTATGGGTTGTTTTCCAGTGTTGGGTTGCAGCTGGACGGGCATCCGCTGAGTAAAACATATGCTGGATAAGTTGCCGGTTCATTCCGCTGTGGCAACCCCTGATTAATAAAGAGACTAAGCCGAAAAAGAAATCGAATGAATGAAAATCCTGCTGCTTTTGTGTGCACAGCTCCTTCTAAGGCAATAAATATAATTTACATTAATATTATATCCGTTCATTGAAAAAACAACTATACTTTGGAACATAAATGACTGCATCCAAAGTAACCAATAAGAAGCTTAGATGGTTCACTTAATTTATATTCGGTCATCATTTACTTACTTTCAAGTTGTTCCAAACCAATACGGTTTTCATTCTTATGTTGAACACTAAAAAATATATTTTAAAAGACTTTGGTAACCTTAAAGTTGTTATTCGCCATTGGCTTCCATAACATATATTTTTCCCAACTATGGTAGTCAATGGTTGTAATGAGTTGTTTGGTTACCGACAATATAAAAAAAAAAGAACGAAGAACGGAAGAACAAAGATTTTGGATTTTTGGGCAAACTTTCTCTTAAATATTTTTAAAAACTAGAATAAAAAGCCATTTACAATTAAATACATTTTTTAATCATAAATCTAATCTATAACAATATGGAAGCTCATACTACAAATATAATGATAACA